>NW_019524823.1:8793-123486 GCF_002814215.2 Seriola lalandi dorsalis | reverse complement strand
GTTGGGAAGCAGAGGTAACATCTGAAGTATTAGAAAAAAGAAAGCAGCGGCTTTGGATAAGAAACCATAAAGATGAGTTAATGTGCCATGAGGGAACAGCTATGCTTGTATTAGCAGACAGCCATACATCACCCTCTGTTCCTCCAAATGATAGTTTCCACAGCCAACTGTGTGTGTGCGTGTGCTTGTGCGTGTGCATGTGTGTGCGTGTGTGTGTGTGTGTGTGTGTGTGTGTGTGTGTGTGTGTGTGTGTGCTGACACAGTATGGCTTCTGCACTGCTGGATAGTGTTGTTTGTTTTTAAAGGGTCGCTTCATTCAAACGCACAAAATATCTTCTCTTCAGGCGTGACTGCAGCCAAACCACTACGACGATACAAGTGAGTGGGATTTCAGTTTTTCTTGCTCGAAGCTCTGAACATTTCAAACTAAGACAAGAGAAAACAAATTCAACAAATTGTCCCCATTAACATTATATAAGGGTATCTGTGGATTATCCCGAGTAAATGGGATATTCTGCATCACAAAACATGGTATTAGGGTTTTTGTAATTTGGGAAATTGACCCTTCCTGCCCTTTTAAACCCTTTTGGATAAAACGATCTTTGTACATTATGCTGGAAACTTTTGAGGGTTTGTGAGATGTAGAAAGTAAAAGCTTGGGTTTGGAGTGTGAGGGCTAACACACACACACACACACACACACACACACACACAAAATCAGCACAGTTTGGATCAGTGTTTATATTGTGGGACGATTTCATTCAACACTGATCCCTTTGGAGGATGAAACATGGGGCCACATAATAAAGAGACATACCCGCTCTCACATACATCAGCCTCCTCCTCTGTAATCAGTGGCAGAGCTCTGCATAGACAGTTGCCCCAACCTGAACCCTGTGTATTGATTAATGCCGAATACTGGCGAATATGCTTCAAAACAACCTGCTTTTCAATCCCTCAGATGTTGCTCTCTCAGATATTATTGGGTCAGATGAAGAATAACTTACTGAACCTCTCTCTTTGTCAGACACACTGTGTAAAATTACAGCAGCACTGTAAGATGCCATGTTTTTATTTTTCATTTTATTCATTTCCATCGTATCATTCCCACCACTTCTGTTCTTTTTATCTATTTAAAAAAAAATAAAAATAAACACAGGGACAGTAACAGATGGGCAGAACACTTCTCTTTCTCCCTCTGGCTTTTATATGATTGATTTTCTCAGACACTCAGAAAGGCAGAGACATGGCATTTTTCATTATTAAGACTGAAGTGAAGCTGAAATTTCTGTGGATGCGCAGCATTAACTTGTGGAGATTTTATTTGTGGGACTTTGCTTTTTAAAGGACAGAAATCCTAATTTTATAAGACACACTAGCAGCACATCAGTCCTAAAAAATGACTCGGCCCCAAACCTTGAAAACTTGAAACTAATGTGTTGTTTTCCAAAATATCAACACCGAGACTTCAGTAGAAAACACTGGCGAAGCTTACATGTGACAAACTGGAACTCAAATACATACTGAAGGTCATGTGTTCTGATTTATCTACAGCAGCAACCACATCTTGGTGGTTAGGATATCAGCGATTTAAAAGAGATTTGTCCATAAAAATGACAAAATATGTAAGAAATAAAAATGCGGCACTATAACCCCAAGAACAGGTGATGATCTCTAATCTCTGCCCTCAAATACTAACTAATACCAGACGTGCCGAGTTAGAACCAGGTACAGTCACATATAGCACTCGTAGAATTGCTTTTCATGTTCAGTGTCAGCCCCCCGTCCTTCAACGGGACACGCGTCTCCGTGCGCAAAGCGAGGACGGTAAAGAAATGGTTTTCCCGGTTTGTTGTGGAAGAACAGGAACTGGCCTGCAGAGAGCCCTGAGCTCAAAACCCATCCAACACCTTTGAGATGAACTGGAACGCCGACTTTGAGCCCGGCCTTATCGCTCACTCGCCAGCCTTACTAATGCTCCTGTGGCTGAATGGGAGAAAATCCTTGCAGCCAGGTTTCCAGAGTCAGCCTTCTCAGAAAAGTGTTGATGTCGGTGGTTTCTGAATGAAATGTCCACGTACTTTTGGCCATATAAAGCACAGTTTATTGTATTTTGACACTTTGTACCTCGACCGATGAAGAGAGGCAGCGGAATTTGTGTGAAGAGATTTAAGCCTCCCTTCTACAGAAATCAGGTCTTTCTTTAAACCTGGTTCCTTTCGAGATTCTCCTCCTCTTCCTCTTCCTCTTCCTTCAGCCCTGTTGTGGCTGTAGTCTTCCTCCACAACAGCAGATTACTCAAATCCGGCATGAGTCTTTAACTATGTTAAGCCACGATATCCACAAAAGCCGATTTTCCGATATCCACATACTCAACCTTTATCACGTTACAAAAAGATCCGATTGAGGCAGTAATAAATTCATGAACTCCCCCGGTGCAGTACAGCGAGGGATAAGGTTAAAGCCTAAGTGGAGTACGGTATTTGAATAAAGTAGATTTGCTAAATTGGATGTGATACTGCAAAATTACTTATTCTCCACATCCCACCCGATGACATCATCATCATCCTCCAGTCATAAACACACCCAAATCACTTTCGAATCCAATCGGCTCTACGCCATAATATCCCTATCTCCACGTGAATTTTAATTTTCCCTCGCCACTTAAGATATCACATACCAAGACAGTGCGTTATAGAATTGTTCATCACACACACACACAAACATACCCATAGGCGACTATACACACATCTCAGATTCCCATCTAGCTTTGCATAGCAGTGAATATTTTTATTAATGCCACCTCCCCTGAAATCCAATTACTGACTGTATGGATCTTTGCTCATTTTTCTTTAATAGGAAAACATTGTTGAGTGATCTCGGCAGGTAAGAATCCTGCTGATTGCTTTTCCTGTCGTTGAACAATTTTATGATTGTTTCTTTGATCTAAAGAAGCCAAATAGCCTGAATAAATATTGCATGGCTCCCAGCTGTGAACAAATAACCTAAAACTTTGTGGTCATTTTAGCGCTACATGTCTAATCAAGGTGAATTTATTACCTTTTTTGTGTTTCTTTTGTTTGTTTGTTTGTTTGTTTGTTTGTTTGTTTGTCAGCAGGGTTGTGCAAAAATGACTGACTAACCTTGGTGGAGGGATGGGGCATGGGTCAGGGAACAACTCATTAAATCGGGTTAAAGGGGCGGATCCAGGATTTATTCAATCTTTTTTATCACTTTCCCTAAACATTGCGATAAAGAGAGGGCATTTTTCACCATTTGTGTCAATATCTCAGGAAATACTGTTTGAATATTGATGTAAAAATAAATTAATTAACTAAAATAATAATAATAATAATAATAATAATAAGACGTTTTTATGGTGTTGAAATCTATGAGTTTTTACAATTTGGTGCAGTTGCAGTCTTTTGTTATAAGAGCTAGGCAGACATGTGTAGGATTGTTTGGCCTTGACAGAGGTATGCAATCTACTGATCTGCCATGTTTGTTTGTTTGTTTGTTTGTTTGTTTGTTTGTTTGTTTGTTTGTCAGCAGGACTGCGCAAAAAGTACTGACTTGCACTAAACTTGGTGGACGGATGGGGAACAGACCCATTGAATATTTGTGCAGATCCATTCTTATCCTTTTCCTTAACGTTGTGTGGTCAAGCATTTTCAACATTGTCATCAGTTTTGTTCAGATAATAATTTGGATCCGGCGTGTGACACGTGTAGGATTGTTTGGCCTTGGTGAAGGTATGTCCTCTTCTTGATCAGGTTGTATATCATTTTCTGAGAGGAAGTGAGCGCACTGGGGAATTGAACTGTTACAAAAACGTGTGTAAAAATAGCTCATCATTATCCGGTCGATAACGATGCAGGATGAAGAGTGTGAGTCATTAAAAAGTGGAAAGTGGTCAAGAGAAACCACAGGAAGATTGTACCTAAGAGCCCATTGAAAAAGACTTTGAAATCAGTGAGTTTTTATTGCACTTAAATTCATTTAGAGTTGAAAATTTAAAATGCTCACCAAGCTGTTGAACCAATATTTAGTTTTTACACTGGGGATGAAGTTTTCGCCTAATGTTTAAATGTGAACATGTGTTTATATCTGTTGTGAGAATAATCCAAATAGAGCGAAAATTAATATGAAACAAACATCACTTTAAAATAAATATCTTCTTATAACCTGAACCCCCAACAAAATAAAAAAAATTCCCAGAAATTATGTTTATATACACTCACCATGTACTTTACTAGGAACACCTGTGCACCTGCTTTTTTGTGCAATTATACAATCAGCCAATCATGTGGCAGCAGCATAAACTCATGCAGATACAAGTCAGCAGCTTCAGTTAATGTTGACATCCAACATCCGAATGAGGAGGAAATGTGATCTCAGTGACTGACTGTGATCGCTGGTGGCAGACGGGCTTGTTTGAGTATTTCTGAAACTGGGATTTTCACACACAAACAGTCTCTAGACTCTTTTTACTGTTTTACTCTGGCTGAAGTTAAAGGCTACGGTAACTCAGATAACCACTCTTTCAAACCGTCCAACCCTGAGGCCGCTGTGATCTGTTCACCCATTCATCCACCACAACCCCCTCCCCCTCTGCTCATATCATAATAACAACAGCTGATAGAGGTAATAGAGCTAATAATAAAATGTACAACCAGTGTCGTTTCTCTTTATGTTGCCATGAAACCAAAATACTAATACAGGACACTTTAAACTGTGCGTGTGTTTTCAAAATCTGCTTAAGGGTTTAATTTCTCCCACTGCAAAGAGCAGTCCAGTTCATCCGCTGCATGTTGCTCTTGATTACACAGTGATTATGAGGGACAGCTATTGCCAGCTAGCAACCTCCCTATGTGTCCGGCAGGCAGCACGCTTACATCTCCAGTCAGACAGCTTGACGAAGCCGACAGCAGCACGGCCAGATGTTCTCACAGCCCCTCGTCTGCCAGGCTTGTAAATCTGGACCAGTTCCTGCAGACCAGGTCCAAGCAGTCAGCTGCTGCTCGCTTTGCTTCATGGACTTGTTAAAGTTACTGGTAGGTCACAGGGTTTTTAACATGTCCGAAACAAGGGTTCACGTAAAGGGTTTAGTGTTGAACATCTTGAGAAAAAAAGGGAAAATGATCTGTCCCCACACACACACACACACAGAATATATATATATATATATAGAGAGAAATCCTGTCATATCTTTTTATTGGAGACAAACACTGAAAACAGAACATCACCTTCAACACCTTCGGTTTTACTGAAGAGAAAAAGATGCTGTGTGTGTTTCAGGGAGGAGGTGTGGAAGTAATGCCTGTTTCACAATTGGTGATGGTGGTGTTATTCCACTTGTTTTTGAAGTCTTTCTGTCGGAGGACGCTGAAGGACTTTCCAAAATGCGAGTGAATAAATTTTTATGAACATTCAAACTTTTACAGCAACCACACCAACATCTTAGCTCAGCAACTTTCTCAAGGGCATTTTGGTCGTCCCACCCCAACAAGGACTTTAAACACACTATGGCACACATAAAACTTCACTTTGGGGATATGAAGTGAGTAATACAGAGCAAAGGAACACCGGCTTATAGAAACCCTCAGTCAAACTTTATATGAAAGCCCAAGATGTTTAGAATTAGCAGTCACATGCCTGGTGTACTACAGCTGCTTGTTGTGATAGTTGTGAACAGATGTTTTTCTTCCCTTCATAAGTGGTGAAGTGAGAAAGGAAAAAAACCCTTCAGGGGATGTGAATGATTGTGATTACTAGAAAGAGTTAAAGACATTATTTTCAGTTTTTGAGGAATAAAAGTCACCGTATGAAAACTCCCCTGTCACAACAGAGAGTATCAGCGATGGCGGAGGATGATATACACGCAGCCATGTTTCATGCTGCAGTACATGTTAGTTCACTGTTGTTCACTGTTCACTGATGTCATTTTGCAGATGCTGAAAAATGAAAATTATATTTGAGTGGTAGAAAGGTGATTTGAATGGCAGCTGGGAATGTGGCTTCAATCTGATTAACTGAAAATCTTTTCCCTTTGTTTTTTTTGTTTTTTTTTTTCTTCTGTCAAAACATCATAAAAGCAAAACACGGTTTAAATGCGCCCACCTACAGATTTAGCCTGTCAGTTGGAATACGACCTCATGGTTACTTACCTCAGTCAGATTTTTTCCAACCAATCCACTAATTGGGAGCAGGGACCATCAAGCCGTGAGATCACCGCTCTAACAATCGGCCTGTAACCTTCTGTAGTTATTAAGGCTGCATGCAGAGCTCTACACCCAACTGTGTGGATGTGGATGTGCTGTGTGAGTCTGTGGCACAGCTAAAAAAGATGACATAATACACATAAGGGTTTAGTAAGGAGGGCGAAACTTTATTATGTCACTTTTAAAAGTTTTAAGTGACTGAGTCATGAATCAAGTAAGTAAATATGCTGCTCGTACTGGTGTAGTCAAAGACGCCTCCAAAGCCACGTGATTAAGTGGTTACAATCTGGGTGACTCCTAAAACTCAGTCAAGACTGAAATGAATATATATATATATATATATGTATATATCTTGCAAACCTTTTTCTTCTGGACATTGCATGGAAAATGTTCCATGAAATATAAAATCTTTGGTATAGAGCCCCAGAGTGGACAGAAAGAAAAAAAAAATATATATATATCGAAGCCATGTTTTCCCTGAGACAGTCACATTTGAAGGGACGTTGATACAGAGGGCCGGTTAAGAGACTAATGAGGCCGGTAAGAACTTTAGAAAATTCATGGATGTTTTGACTCTCCACCGGCCGACCTATAGTGTCCGACTATCGTGGAGAGCCTTCACAGAGCTGAAAGGCAGGAAGAGTTTGCTCTGTGTCTACTCGACAGGTGGGTAACATTAGTTGTGTTAATTTCCACAGATCCAATAGATCAGTATTGGTTTTGTCCCGTTTGCCAATGTTTGTGAGAGCTAATCTCAGCTGGTTAGTTAGCGAGCCGGTACTGGTGTCCGGTAATGTTTAATTACTTACCCGCAGTCTGCCGAGATATGCTGTAGGTGTGATGTTAGCTATAGTAGCAGGAGTATGGTGAGTATCACTGTCTGCAGCTGGTGTGCTGGCGATGGGAAACCATCTCTGCACCAGCCTACGGCCGTCTCCTTTCTCGCTGTAGTTTCGTAGTCTTTCACTCCGCCGTCAGTTGTTTGATGATGTATTATTATATTATAAGGTTTGTTTTGCTTCAGCTATGAGAAAGCGTCCATGAATTTGTGAGGGCGGAGCACTGAAGGGAGGGGTGTTTTTGCTGTTGAGTTCAAATATCAACAGCCTTTCTCCAGGATTGCTTACTGCACCTTTAAATCCACGCAATTTATCAGGGTAACTGCATTTGGATGATTCATTACACTCTTATTGTGTGAAGCACATACCATGCAAGTGCACAGAGAGCTCCTGCTGTGCTTTTGTTCCTGCATTTTAAACAAGGTTTGTCATAAAACATTAATCATTTCTCTGAAAAATTAAATTATTTTTGCATTTTAATTCTTGGAGTTATATTAGGTTTTTTTGTTTTGTTTTGTTTTTTTTTAAATACAGGCTGCAAAAAGAAATGACATGTGCAGGTGGAAGTGTAAATATGCAGATATATTCTCTGCAGGGGCAAGGTTTCTCTGCAGTATGTGACGTTCATATTCAAACGTTTAAAGGTTTTTGTACTGCAAAATAAAATATGTCACCCATGTTTTGAATTTTACTACTTCCCTTTATCAGTCTTGCATAATGCTCAACATTAAGCAAACAGATAATAAAACGTCTGAACTGACTGACTTTCCACAATAAAAGCTCCCCTCAAACATCTAACTCGACTAAAAACATATCTGCAGGCATGAAAGTATTTGACATTCAGGAATAAATATAGAACTCAAATAAATTCAGGCCTGTTTATGTGCTCGGCAGCGACATGACTGACGTGTTCTGTGCTTTTCCATTAATTTTTCACATGAGGCAAACATTCAGGTCAGTGTTGTGATACAGGACAGGTTGATAATGCACTGTCCACAGCCCATACAGCATGCATGAGGACATGAAACATTTATAACATGTTCTATATTTTCTACTCTCAGTTCCCTCAAGTTTGATAAATTTTTTAGATTTAACTCAATATTTGGGTGGATTATTTCTTTTTTTAGTGACCTGAGCAAAAAGTGAGAAGAAAAGACATCAGCATCATCACAGTACACTTGGTATATTTAGAAACAGACCTTAATCCAAAAATGAATGTGTTCAGGCAATAAGAGTTCAGTCTGTGCTGCTAGACGGAAAAATTTGTCATCATCACATATTCTTAAAGCAGAAAAAGGCACTGCTTTGACTCAATACAAAACTATTCTCCTTATAACAGTAACATTTTTACTAAGGAAAATCATTTTGTATTTAATCAAGCATCGCTGAGACAGAGAGTCGGTCTGGTGTAATACATTTATTTCAAAATATCCTGTACCAAGCAAATTGTGTATCATGGAATACAACGTTTTCAGATTATAAACTGTTGTTGTCAATACAATAAATCTAATGTTATTCTAATAAAAAATATATACAGTATAGTATCTATCAATCTATCTATCCAGTATATTTGTTGAAATTATTATAATTATGATAATATTATCATTATGCCATGTTGTTTAATGTTTAAATGTAACTATAGGGCCACTCCAGTCTATCACTGATCTAGAGTCCTACTGCATGAAACACCTTTAATTAATCTAATAACAATTAACCCACCATTTGGTATTTATTTAAATGTAACCCCAGTTGGTTAATTAATGACTTTAACAGGCATCAATAACAACAGGTAGACTATTCAACAGCCAGGTGAACACGCAGCTTCAGTAATCACTGATTTGATTGTTTTAGCCCCCTCTGGACGCGGGGGGGTGTGTGTGTGTGTGTGTGTGGGGGGGGGCACGATTTCCTCGGAGGTGCGTGACAACAATATCTGTCTCCGTGTGTGACACAGTGATAGGAAATTGTGTCATGTTGGATGCACGGTGACCCACCACGGGGATAAAACAGTCTGAATGTGAGAGGAATGCAGCCAAGAAATGAGAAATGGAAATGAGCAAAGAAAGAACGACGCTGTAAAACTCGCAAGAGGAGTTCTCATATGTTAATGCGGATGGCCTGAAGAACAGTATTTGCATTGCGCTGCATGCTACTGAGGGAACCGAGGAGAGACATGTTTGGAGCGCGCACGACTGCGCGCGTGCACATCTCGGTCGGCTATTGCCAGGAAACACCAGAGAGACTCCGGGCAAACATCAGCACCCTGTGGCTCCAATGTACAGACGCAGAATGATTAGAGACAGAAACCGATGACTGATGCTGACACTTTGTGAAATGTAAAGAGCTAACTGTATGAAAAATCCTCTAATATTCCGCACCAACCCAGTCCCCTCGTTTAGCGGCGGTATTGATCGTTGTGTCAGTCCCAGTGATTGAGTCGACACGGGGTTGATTGTGTAGCAGCTGAGTGAGATTCAGGGGAGCAAATCAGTGCCAGAGATGTTCAACAGTCCACGTGACTACACTTCAGTAGCTAGTACAGTCGTTCAGCAAAGAGCTATAAATCTGCTTATCCAAACAGGTGTGATCTTGATGCAGGTAAGACGAGTGCGTTTATTATTATGCACTTATTTTAAATAATCAAATTGCTCCGTCAAAACAGAATATATTTGACAGTCCGAGTCTATCCTTTGAATAAATCAAAAAAATACAAACATGTGGTGTAGACTATTCATGCCATACTGCCTCCAAGCCTTTCCTCAAAATGACTGTTTACCTCCATGATATTCAGGTAAAGATGTAAAAAGCAAAAGCGATTCAGTTTGTTTCGGTGTTTTCCCCACGTTTGCCTTAACTGAACATTTGGCTTTCATTTTGTGGGCCTTTCAGTTAGTTTACCTTCACTTACTTTCAAGGCCTGACAGAGAGCGCTCTCAGCAGGCCTGTCATTACAGCTTGACGCATATTATTATAAGTAGATCACAGCTTCAAATCCATTTTTTAAAAATATTACTATTGCCAGTGTGTGTGACAGGTTGAGCCTTTGTTCGCTTACTGCACAAATCTGAAAGATGACAAGCTGGGAGTGTGTGTGTGTGTGTGTGTATGTGTCTATTCTGTGTACTTCTATGATTGACTGATCTGAGTTTTAGACCTTAGGAGGAAATTTATTGAACATGAAGACTGTCCCCGTGTCTTCAAAAGGCTGCCTGAGGTTTCAGACTCGGTTTCAGGCTTATGGGTGGAATAAGATTCAGGTAAATAAAGGCTGGGTACGACATGTGTTGCACTTTCATAAAGTTGGCAGCTTTGAGAGCAACATAAATATAAAAAATAATGGTCAAAATTGAGGCGAGACATCCTGATTTTTAGTCCCCAGTGTATGTTCACAACCCAAAAACCCTGGAAGCTACACTTCCCAGAATGCAACATGATAGCATCTTTCATTACACCTTCTCTGCCTGATCAATGCCCACATTTTTCAAACTCGAAAGCCTCAGTTTATACTGAAGGCTTTCTGTTATCCAGAGCTGAAGGAAGAATTAAACAATTATTTTCACAGGGTGATTTGTTCTCTTCATCACGAGTCCTTGGTGCCTAGAAGTGGAGCAGCGACCTTTTTAAGGTTAGGCCTAGTGGCAGGAGAATGTCAATGAGACACCTCACAACTATTACAGACCTGTGAATGTGTGGGTGAGAGGTACAGGTGTCGAGCCTGTCCCTGTGAAATGGAGAATGTTACCGTGTCAATTTGTTGAAGCCTCTAACCAGATGTCTGAATGCACAGCGAGCGTAGCGGTGACCTGCAGCTCCTCACACGTACAAAGACTGATATCTGAACAGTCAGCGGCGCTGCACTCCGAGTATGTTGTAGATTTGCAGAAATGATCGTTATCCGGTTATGCATGTTATGCAGACATGTTCTAAATTACAAATTTAAGTGCCGCTGTATATTTTATTATGGGTAAAACATCATTAGCATATTTCGGTGCAATTGTTGGCTAATTAATTTAGTACGTTTTTGTTCACTCTGTCAAAAGACAACAGCAGCATTTTTGTGTTCACCTTTTCTGAGAGGCAGTGCACTTCTTTTTTTGACATGTACGACACAATCAGAGAGAAAAGAAAAGTGTATTTTTGGGCAGCTTTATGGAAACAGTAAATGGAGTTATTTTGCACTTCTTCTTCTGGCAGGAAGTATCGCCGGTTGAATAAAAAATCACCCAGTTTGTGTGTGAGCCTTCTGAATTGATTGCTTAAATGCTTGTTAGATTCACTGCCTGTATCACTCACACCATTACTGTCTGTCAAAAAGAGAAAGCACAGAATAATGTGTGTTAATGAGGGGCGAGTTACGATCACCAGAGTTTCATTTCTTCTGTTCATTTTCAATGTAGCAATTACGGTGATGTTTATATGTGTATTGGAAAGATGTGAAAATATATAATTATACACAAAATAATTTATTTGTAGAGTTATCTTTCTTTTCATCCCCCCGCTGGTGTTAAAATGTGAGTAGCTGGAGATCATTTCATTTTCATTTTTAACTGCCACTGTAAACTATACAGAAAATGATACTATCGCAAGCTAACGACCTGATTTACCCTTATTTTATTTTTTAATTAAACACTTACAAACTTCTCTGTGACATTAGAGGAGCCATTAAGTTAGCCAGCGTTAGCATTGACAGCTGTTTACTTACCAGTCAAGAAAAAAAAGTGACAGCAATGTTAACTCTTGTCTCTATCATGTCTTTTCTTCTACTGAAGTTAGCATGCTAACATGCTAGCCCCGGCTCAGAGGGCGTATTATAACCTCTTGTCTTGTAAACGCAACGATGGCCGAAGCTCTTGTGAAGCAACAATCATCATCATTTTCAGTTTTTATTCCATGACATAAAATACATCCGAAAATACCCCAGTCCTGATTTCCTTGAGCTTTTACAACTCTTTTAAAAGGCCGGTTGATAACAAGTTGCTAAAGGAGACTGTAGAGTCTGTTGGGGGCGTTAAATGTCATCACGCTTAACAGGAAAAACAAACTACTCACCTGTCCACCTTTACAGCCTTGTTGTGTTTATACTCCTGCTTTTGCAAAGCATCAATGACTTTGCAAGAAGAAAGGGTTTTGTAGAAAAGGCAAACACTATATCAAACAAGAAGCCAAAAATCATGCGAATAGTGTTTTTAAGTGTATATAAGATTATTGTGCTGAACAAAACGTGTAAGTACCATAAACTTTTGTTTGTCTCAGAGCTTATTTTCAGCAGTAATCCAAGAGCCAATGTAAAAATCCCATTGGCTTTTTGTCGAGGGAGCCTTTTTAATGTATCACAGAAAATGTAAAGAATATATATATATATAAATCAAGTCACTGCTTATTTGACAGTGTTTCAAGGCCCTCGGCTCTTTGTGTAAACAGATAACATCATTACAAAAGGAGTCATATGTTATAGTTATAGTTGTGGCTGTTCCCCCCAGCAGATCCCCAGTGTTTCCTTGTGCTCCCAGCAAGCTCAGCGCTGCCAGCCACGCTCGTCCTCTGCCCTCCTTTGCTCCTGCTACCGCCAGACCCCCATTCCCTGCCACCGTCCCCCAAGACCCAGAAATTCCCCTTCAATAAACCTTTTTCCTCTTATCCAACCCACTCTGTCCGCCTCTTGCCTTTGGGTCCCTCCTGAGTTCCTAACATCATATTGGTTTGAAGCCATGCATCAAATATGGAATTGAAGTCTGCTTTGATTTGCAAAAGCAAAAAAAAAGGAAAACAAATATACTTTAAGTGTATATGAAGTTATTTTTCTTATATTTGCTTGCTCTATGCTTTCTAAAACCTTTTTTCTTATACGTTTTCTCAAATGTAAAGCATTGTGAGTTTAACTACCTTCTGAAAAACTTTTCAGACTAGATTTGACAAGTCAAGACAATAGTCTCGCTCAGTCAAGGACTAAATGTCCAATCGCACTTGCAGCACCAGGCAGGTAATTGGAAACGCTGTAAAGTCAGTCCTGTGTGTGTGTGTGTATGCGTGCGTGCGTGCACGTTTGTGTGTGTGTGTGTGTGTGTGTGTGTGTGTGCCTGCTGTGCCACTTCCTTTGAATCTGAACGGCTCTTTACAAGTTCTGTCACGACTTCAAGCCTTTAACCATCTCCTCTAACTTCCTGAGATGTGGGTCAGACTCTACAGGCCATCTGGTTTGGTGCTGTCACACTGAATCTCAAAAGCATCTGCTGCAGCTGTTGACGAGACGTTCCTGCTCATCTGAAGGATTCAGCTTCCTGGATTTGCAAGTGGAGTAGATTCAGTGTCAGCATCCATTAGAGTGCTGGTAATTGAAGCTGAGTGCTAATAGACTCGTGGGCAAATTGGAAATACACTCCGGCAGTTAAAAGTATAGAGAAGTAATTCACAGATAAGATACTTTTAAAAACACTTGCGCACGTGCTCGCGCGCTCACATAAGCACACGATTCGGGTTATCTTAATTGAATTTGAATCCTTACATCAGTTCAGTGATTAGCTCTCACCTATATACAAGTTTACATGTCAATCTGCGTTATCAGGCTCAGTACATGCAGATGATAAAACACACTCTCTGTAATGAGCCCACCTCAGCGCCCCGACACAGATCAGTGTGATTTCACCCTCTGCGGTCACTGGCTGTTCTGATGAATTCGTTCTGCTGCATCTTCCTGCTCTGAAGGTTCCCTGATATGAATTTCCTCTTATTTCTACGGTTCAAACGTCGACTCCCGGCCTCGCTCTTCTCTCACTGCCCTGATATCGTCGCCAAATTTGATACCGAACTTCTTTGTTCTTTGTCTTTGGAAAAGCTATAAAAGTGACTTCTTGTTTTCCCTCTTTGAGAGTTTCCTCTCTGACTTCTTGTTTTAATCTTTGCCTCCTATTGTTTATGATATATTTTTAATTCTCTCACCGATGTTTCCTCTAACCCTGAGCGCCTTGATACGCACTGCTCGTTCACCACTCACAGAAACCTTGTCACTGCCAGTGGGTCTGAATGAGGCTCAGTGGCTGAGGCTGAGGCTGAGTCTCTCTTGTGTTTCCTCCTCTCACCATCTTGATGCTCTCTGTTCTTTCACCTGTCAACCTATAGCACAAGCAGTGGTGGTTGGTGGGACACGAGGCCTGATCCAGAGTTTCTCAATGGGGAAGTAAGAGTAGATGAACCTCCAACCCCAGTTTTCCATTTTTTCCCCCACTTTTTATGTGGGAAAACCTGGTTAAACTAAATATTAATCATAGCAGTGGATTTTTTTTACATAGTTTAAATTACAATTAATACAATACAATTAATAAATAAAGTAAAAGAGATTAACTAAAATCAAAAACAAACCTAAATGGAAGCAGTGTGTTACAAGAACAAGTTTCCTGTACCGGTTAAATAATTATAGTGCCATTCCTTTTCCCATTTCTGGATAAATAAACACCACTTATAGACAATGCATTCCATTAAAGGAGGTGATTATTCCAAGCGTTGTTTTTGTGTGTTTCCTTTCTTCCAAAGCAGCACTGAAACATGACTGAGATTAATCTCGAGGCTTTGTGAAACCGGAGAATGTGGCATCCCAGGGGTGTGTGCTGTAAACAGTGCGTTTATCGTAACATAATATAAGGAAAACTCATTTATTTTTCCCTGTCTTGTGACATTAATAAAAAAAAAAAGTAAAAAGCAAAAAAAAGTAATGAGACACCACATTAGAAACGAGTTATCTCCTTTTACTCCATCCTCCCCTCCCAGTGGAATTTTAAGGTAATTATGATGATTGTGGCGCATCATCTCATTTTAGGTGGTTACTCACATCAGCATCAATTATACAGTGCCCATAAAAATATCATCTTCATTTCACACAGGGACAAGATTAATACAAGAACTGATTCGCAATAATCAAAGAGACAAGCTGAGACGTGTTAGATGACATCTTTATTATGATCTTATTATTATTATTATCAGTTTCACAATCATGTGCAAAAAAAACCCTCCTTTTGTATGTGTTTGGTTTTTAACCTGTTTTGTTTCTGTTTCCTTGTTTTGGGTGTTTTTGTTTTTTAATACTGAAATATAAAGCATTTTGAGCTGCATTGTGCGCATGGAAGGTGCTGTATAAGTAAAGTTCACTCTTTACTGACTTTTACTTTTACTTACATACTTTTAATAAGTATATTAAGGCACCTGTGCAAATATGCAGCCATGCACAAACTGAAGAATCTGTAGAAAATAATGTGGGATGATGTGTCATCTCCAAAATCCCACAAACAAATCACGAATCCGGTCAGCATAAAAGTTTCAACAACACCAATTTCCAGAGTGCCATTCATTTAATTTCAGGTCAACTAATGAAGCATGTAGCATCACTGCTCTGCCGGTTTACTGGTAACAATTACACAGAGAAGCTCTGGTCCACAGTAGAATTTCGTGTGGTGTTAGACATGATGAGTAAAACAGACACTCTTCTGGTGTGTGGAGTGGCCGCAGGGACTGTAACAATAATGTGGGAAACAGATTCCTTAGAGAAGAAAACAGCCTTTTTTTTTTTGTGCATCTGTGGAAGGTGAATGAGAGCTTTTGCAAATTGCAGCATTCAGGCAGAAGGACTGTGTGCTGAGAGAAACAGAAGGTAACAATTCGATTTCACCTACTGGGAGTATTGGGGTCAAAGTTCAACCTGCAAGGATGGAAAACAACCACTCCTGTTGGAAAAACTCAATTTACTTTGCTGACACACTGTGATGTGGTCTCAAATTAGACACTGGAATAGGAGAAGGTGAAGCTATTGTAAGTTAAATAAATAGCACAAGGTGTCACATACCCACAGTGGAACATACAGTCCCCAGTATATCATAGGAATGAGTAATAATTGTTCTGACTAGTTTGCTACTTTGATAAAGGCCAACGTATACAATGCTTTACTGCAGGCTTATTTTATTTTCCGAGGCTACAGCGCCAGAGTTATCTGGGTGGTGTCTTTAATTAACTGGTGAGATAAGGTGAGCGGTGTGCGTACAGGAGAAGAAATTACAGTTCAGACTTGGCCTGATTAGGGTACGATATATCTGCTGCCACACACCCAGCTGGTAGTTTATTAGATACACTTACCTTAAAACTAATTCAGTCTAATACAAGAGTTCTGCAGCAGAGCCTCACCTCATGAAGGTTTTAATGTTCTGTTTTTGGTGTTGATTTAACTTCATGATCAGATTGCAGGATGTAGTATGTGGCGCTGCTAGCTGAGTGTATATATGTAATTATAGAAACAGATGGAGTTTGGGAGATTCAGTGATGTCCTATGACATCAGCCCCTGGCATTTTACTGTCAAGCAGCAGGGAGTTAAATGGCCTGGGGGTGGGGGGGTGTGTGCAGGATATCCTCTCTGAAGACATCTGCTCTTCTGCAATAGCCACAGAATCTACAATATCCTAAACATTAATATACGTAGCACAGCAGACAATGTAATTCTTTAAAAAGGTATGTTACATGATATTGATGTTACTAAGAATGATTTGGAGTTGTGTTTCTGACCACCTGACAAATGTAAGCCCAATATTCCCCGTCTTTTCAGCTCCACTAACCCCTGTGGAAAACATCTGGTTTGCTGGTGTTTAGCTGTTTAGCTGCTAAAAGTCCCACTGTGTTCACCACCAGGTAGATGAGAGTAGTAGGAGGCAAAACAAATGATCTAAAAAATAAAAAGAAGCTCCATGAAGCTGAGGAGGCTTGAGGAGACATGTTGTTTACTGGTGCTCAATGCAGATGCCACAGCACTGCCACTGGCTTTGTACCTGCATGTGAAGTGGAGGCCTTCGAGTTAATACTGCTGAGGAAATTCAGCTAATTTTGAATCTAAAAAGACAGTTATTTAATTCAATACCAATAATTCAGTTTATTTTTACACTTTCTTGTCATTTTGTTTTTGTAGAAAGCTTCTTTTTTTTTTTACGAAAGAGTACAACTGATAATTTGATTTTCTGTCTGAGGAGGATTCTGAAATGCTGAGAAACATTTGTAATCCTTCAGTCTTTCATCTTTTGTCTTGTTTATTACAATTAAATAAAAGTTTCCCCACCTGATTTTGAGCTGTGAAAATAAAAAAAATTGTTTGGTATTTCTTTAGAAATCTACAGGAAATGATTGACGAAAATTGATCGTAGTGCAGTTGCAGTTCACTCCATCTCACACTGATTTCTCAGTATTAGACTGTTCTGCTCAGACATTATGGCCGCGGCAGGTGATTCTGCTGCCTATGATTTATGTCTAATGCTAATAATAGCATGGCAAAGTAAGGCAAATTTATTTGTATAGCACATTATCATACACAGAAATCATTCAATATGTGCCTGACAGAAGTAAAAGAAGCATAAAAAAAAACAGTATAAAACACAGCTTATAAAACAGCTAATATATAATCAAAGTGCAAATATTAAATGATTAAGTGAAGGCAGTGGAGAATAAAGCAGGGTTTAGCTTCTTTTTAAAGCCAGTTACAGTTCAGGCGGATTTGATCTCCACTGGGAGCCGGTTCCTGCAGCGGGCAGCATAGAGGCTGAAAGCCATTTCACCCTCTTTAGTTTTAACTCTAGGCTCTACTTGCTGACCAGCTCCTGCAGACCTTAGGGACCTATTAGGTTTATATAGATCGAACATTTCAGAAATATATTTAGGGCTCAAACCATTTAGTGACTTGTAGACAATGAGAAAAACTTCCATTCTGTATCTGACTGGGAGCCAGTGCAAAGCCCTGGGAATTGGAGTAATGTGCTCGTTTGTAATGTTTTTTAGTTTTAGTAAGAACCCGAGTAGCAGCATCTGAATAAGTTGTAGCTGTCTTATGATCTTATGTGGTAAACCAGTGAGGAGAGCATTGCAATAGTCAACTCTAGAGGATATAAAGACATGAGTAAGTTTCTCTAATTCTCTAACTGGGGCTGTGTTTGCGACGCCAAAATGCAGATTTAGTGATGGCTTTGATGTGGTCACTGAAACTAAGATCCGTGATCACACAGAGATTTTTAAGTCTGTCATGCTCTGCACTCCAGGTCGGCGCTAAGTTGCAAGAGCAATTAAATGAAAACATGTTCAAAAATGTCATTATTACTGTTAACATGATACAATCCAGAGATGTTTGGCAAGTGTGTTTTCACCTGTGAGATGCATCGTTGTTACTGAGGTGCTGGTCAGCAAGAACAGAGACTTTTTTCTCTTTTTCTGTGAGTGGCACTTGTAAGCTTCGAATAAAAGCATCTGCCAAATGAGGAAATGTAAATGTAGATGTAACGTTTGTTCACTGTAATCTTTTTCTCCTTGTTTGTGGTTTGTTCATTTTATTTCATATCTTCTCAAAAAAGTTCAGGTGGCAATGAAACATATCTAAATGGCAGACATCTGGCTCATTATAAAAACAGAGCTATTAGGACAAATCTTTGCTCAAATCCTCTCTCAGCGTTCAAGCAAATGGTCAGTTTGCTCCAAATGCAGAAAAAGCTTCTTTCTTTTTTTTTCTCTAAACTGGGACAGATGTGGCAGAATTCAGAATTAACACGCACTTTCCAAAATCCAGATTAACTAAATGAGTGAACCCGTGCCTCCGTGGCATGTGTAGCTTAAGAACCAATGTGTACTGAAACAAATTGCATCCAAACCCAGTTTTAGAGCCCTGTCTCTACGCTGCACCCATTTATGTTTATTTTTCCAGGAATAGATACACAAGCAAAGAACATTCATTATATAGACCGATGCTACATACTGTGTCACGGCATTAAAGGCACTAAATGCTGTGATATAGCTAAGCTAATGTGTCCACAAGTACTTGTTAGTGCTAACTTGGCAGCGTGTCTGCAGATGTTTGGCTCTGCATGTGTCATCTGATAAATCGGCTGCCTCACTGGCAGCGAGGAGCGTTTCTCCGGAGGCTGCTCCGACAGAAAGGCTGACACCGAAAATCCTTATAGACGGGAAGGTGAAACAGATTGACCATAATTAGAATTAATGTGTGGAAGAGAAGAACGGAAATGAACCATCACATCAAAGATCAGTTCTTATTAGGGATGACTTATCCTGTTTTGTTTTGGTTTTTGGGTTTTTTTTAATAGGTCAGTGAGTGGCGTGCCGTTTTAAAACACAGATAGGAGAATAAATCTCAGCAAAGTAAATTAGCTGCATGGAGAGGTAGATTAGTGGAGGGACAGAAAGTGGCAGAAATGTATGTTAAAAATGTGAAAGGCAGAGTCACACATACTGTTCCACAAAATGTTTAGAAGTTCCTCACCTCCGTGTTTCATCAATATATTCTGTCTTAAGTTTGTAGTCTTCAGCTTTTAGATGTAGACGCTCTGAAGGAACTTCTTCAGGAAATTTGGCACAAATATCCACTTGGACTCACGGATGAAGTGATTAGATTTTGGTGGTCAAAGGTCAAAGTTCAATATATCAGGGACACCGGGAGGAAATTTCCTCACTTCTGGCACACTGTGACCTGGCCAGAACTAATGAATTCATACACTAATTACAACACTATTTTAACTCAAACGTCTACAGGGATAAAATGAAGTGATGATATTTTATATTCAAAAGGTCAAAGGTCACTGTGACATCATAATGTTCTGCAAAAGACTCTTCTACTCAGGAAGGAGAGACTGTGACCATATTTCCTGCTACTTGGCTGGTTGGCCCTAACCTTGAGCAAGAAGTTCTTTATTTGAAGAAATTAATTGACATCCCAAAGCTCTCTATGAGAAATGTTAAAAAATGTTGGTGAACTGGAACAGTCACAATTACTATAGGCTGAAATGTGTTTTAAACAGGGCTCCTGCTGCTTCAATCTCACACTCTCACGTGTGATGCCAGCTGTTCATGTAATAGCTTCTTTAGCTGGTCAAATAAGCCTTGTATTAGAGGGGCGGGCTGTAAGATTGCTGAAAACTGTGTTCAGGTACCTGGAAATGAGCTCCATCTTGTTATCTTCTACACACTGGAGCTGCTCATTACTCCGCGGCAGCTGAGCAGAAACAAATGCAATCTGTATGGAAATGCATGCCGCTTGGTCACAACACTGTCTGCGGGTAATAGCATAGTGTATCGTCCGGGTGCTAATACCATGTTCACATCATAACAGAGGAAGTCAGAGGAAGGGATGACATCCCATCACTGGGACGTGGAAGTGTTTGTGTGTTCAACTTGTTGGAAGTGTCTCATTTAAAACACTTTGTAGACAGTGTGTGTGTGTGTTTGTGTGTGTGTGTGTGTGTGTGTGTGTGTGTGTGTGTGGAGGCTGCCTCTGAGCTCATATCAATCACACATGAACACCAACAGATATTACTTACTTTTCTTAAATTAGTCAGGACTCATTTGCAGGTGAAAGACGCTGTGGGAAATCATTGTTTGAATTAAAGTGAGACCTTTTCATGGAGTCTACACACTGAAATGTATTCATTAAAATGCCTTTGAAACAGTCACTACAAACAAACTGTAGATATTTATATTATTATCTTGTACTGGTGACACAGTGGACTCTCCATGTCTAACGCTAGTGTTGACTGATGTCTTTAGTTTGTGACACCAACTGGAAGGAAAAGTCCCCAAAGAATTTCCCCACTTATTATGCTTCTTGTAATTACCACTTTTTCACCGTCAGCAGGTTTTATCAACAGTAAATCCAATATGATATGAAAGCAGCATTAGTGCCGGTGCACTGGTAATTCACCTCCTCCCTCCAGTTTTCTATGAGCTCAACCAATTAAGTAGAAATTATGCTGCTTTTTTTTTTTTTCGTCTCTCTCTGGAGCTCGTTCTCTCCATGTTTGTCATAATTAAAGTTTGGGTTTCTATTGGCCCTGTTATCTCAACCAAAGTGGAGGATTTATCAAGAATTTCTCTGCAGGAAAAGTTCATCATAACAAGTGATACACTAAGTCTTTATGAAAACTTGTCATCAGTCTGCCTGCTAAATGTGGAACTTTTTGTTTGTTATTTTATCCTCACCCATTCCAGGAGTGTTTACTTGAAAATGTGATAAAAATAATCACACATACACACGATTTGAAATCCAAGGTGAGCAGTATCAATTTACAGTAATCCCATCTGTTTGAGGACAGATTGTATCACAGCAGTGTGACTACACTGTCAGATTTCGAAGGCTCCTTCAAAATGCCACAGGGAGATGTGTCATTCATTGATTCATTGTGTGCTGGTAATGAAATAATACGGCAGCAAACAACATCGACAAAGAGCCCGAGGATTACACTTCTGAAAGTAAGTGTTGGGTCTGAGCTCAGTTCAACAGCTAACAGTGCAACTGTTAAAAAAAAACAAAAAAAATCGAGGGCCTTAAAACCTCAAGTTTTCGTAACAAAAAGTTATGTGTTGCTAAGGTTGCTGGGAAACAAGAGCGGTGCATTGTGACGCAACAGTCCTCCATAGGTCAAGCTAAATATTTGCCTTCTGTCTGAGGCTGTGATGTTTCTAATGCAGCAGTCTTCATTTACTGCTGCGCTAACTGCTAAGAATTTATATAATTGATCACTGATTTCTAATCACCTAATATTTTTTTTTAACCTTTATTGTGTTGCTGCATTACTATGCACCTGCACAGCTGCATAGATAAATAGATAGATAGATAGATAGATAGATAGATAGATAGATAGATAGATAGATGCCTCTTTCTGTCAGAAACACTGACAGCATTATTTGTTCTTATCTTATGACAATCCTCTTCTTTTCAATAATCTCAGGCAGTCCTACTTTCAAGTGATAATCCTTCCCTGTGAGTGTGTATAAGAGGTTGTAGGAGTGGATTTATTAGACAAACAAAACAGTAAACCTCGAGGGAAATAAACATGAAATTGATTTAAATAAATTTTAATTGATTAAAATAAATCTCAGATAAAATGCAGAGTGGTGGAGGCGATTTAAATCATCCATCAAGTTGCCAGCAGAAATGCTATTTTAGCATAATTCAGCTAATCAGAATGGAGGCACTTAATAACTGTGCTCTCTGGAAAATATGAGCTGACAATCAAATAAATTTCATGTGCAAGGTCAGTAGGAAACACATTCGTGCACTTGGGAGTACCAAGTTCAGTTCGGCATCTGCATTAACCTTACACTAAAACTACACTTCAGTTTTATCGCTGGGCCACAGACCTCCCCCTGTTCCAGAAATGCCAACTGCTTTACCCTCATAGATATGAAGGTCACAAAGTGGGAATTACATATTGAATTCATAAACATGAATATTTAGTGTCTGGACCAGAAGAACCTTTGTTTCACGTGTCTGAGTTTCACTACAACTGCAGCTCTGCTAATAAAGAATCCAGTGTAAACCTTACAGCACACATTATGTGGAAAATATAGATGAAACCAAAGCATGAGACACATTCGGAGGTTATCTGGTTGATTTACTGATTTAATGCAGTGTTACATACTGTTGATCAAACCACACAACCTCCGTCCTATAGAAATTCCATTTATATACAACTACAGTAGCCTACATACATCTTGCAGGAAATGTAATTGTGACTGTATTATGTTTTCTATTTGAATATGTTGTTAATTTACATATTTGACTGGTCGCAGATATGTCACACAACATATTTGTTATCTGCCACAATATCTGATCTTGCAGCAAGGTATCCATGTGCTGTTTACAACGTTATTAAACTTTTTCATGGTCATAGCACTTAAGGGTTAACGTTAGGGAAAGAAACAGTGCACAGTGACTTCAAACATGGAGCAAACTCCTGTCTCTGGTGTAACAATTGTGCATTTTGTGCACCCACTATCCACCCCAACCACCTCCTGTTGACGTTGCTGATGTTAACATAACAAACTGACCAGGGGATTAAAACAGGTAAACAAAATGGACGTCTGCAGCGTCTGGGAGCTGAGCTGTCTAACATTTTCTCAGCTTTTTTCTCTGATAACTTTAGTGGCCAGAGCTTAATGTACTTATATAGATGACATGACCAGTTGTACTCCGCTTCAGAATGACCTCTCTCCCCTGAACCATTCTCACTCCTCATGCCTAAACATAACCAATCCAAACAGCGAAGGTAACGATCATTAGCCAATCAGAGGCAGCGTAGGGCGGGTCATACCAACTCTACAGTCGCGTTCGTAAATTTACTTCCGGCTGCTGTAGCATTGATAGCTAATAAGAGGATTGACTCACAGTGGAGAAAATGCGTATTGCAGATTTTTTTTTTTTTTTTGGCAAACCTCCAGCTAAAGAGAGCACAGATGAAGTCCAGCCTTCCCAGGAGAGGCAGCTCCACCGGCATGTAATTTTTCCACAGAGACGGAGACTTCTGCCGCGCCGAGTATTAGCGTTAGCAACGCCGCCATTGCAGAGCCTGTTGTCAACAGGTGTCAAGCAAAGACTGACTTGGCGGCATGTGAGGAGCCTCTCCAGCCACCCAACTTCAATTTTCTGACCGGACGTTTTGGGGAAAAAGAACTTTCAGCCGCGTATTTAGCTTCACCAACTTGGTTTGCTAAAGTGGAAGTGGCTACGTTACGTGGCGGAGTGTGGTTAGCTTGTGTGTTTCGCTTCCGTGAAGAGGCAGCGGAGGGAAACCGGTTGATTTGTTGCAAAATGCTAGGCGATGTTCTCGTGTCACAGTTCAAGACGAAGCAACATGTCTACCTGAGCTCCATCCACAAACAAGAGCTCTGTTTACACAAGCTGAAATACTCATAGTTATCACTGCACCTTCTCCACCTTGCATCGCGTGACAACATGGCTACAGCAGCACCATGACCCAGAGGAGAAGAACTCACCTTTCCCTGATGCATCTCAACACTGACATTATGAACTCATTGGACATCCATGCCCTGATGAAGGACTTTCCACATCACCTGAGCGCGAGGTCACGTTTGGATTATTATAACTACTAGAGCACATTGTCTGCAGCTCAAGGTAAGTGATTTGGTTTATTATGTGCTGCCGCCGAGCAGTTTAATATTCAGCTGTCAATTAATTTTAACATCACACTGATGTATCTTTTGTTGAAATTTGGATATGTTCTTGTGTGCTATGCGCAATGGGCTTTTTGATATGTGTATTGCAATGTTATGGCATTATTGTGAGCTATTTTTGCGCAATAGCATTTTTATGAGTCTGTTTTATTCACCTGGCTGCTGATGTTGTTAAGGCTGCTGCTTTTTTTGGTGTGTGTGCAGTAGTACTGTTGTAGGCCTATGTTGTATTTGTATGGGTTGGAGTAAAATGCTCCACCCACTACAGCACCCCCAACTTAAAACATCTTACAGGCGACCAAATGACACGTACTGATTTGTTTCAATTCTTAGGAACTGATGGAAACATTTGGGATAGTGTAAGTACGGGACTCAAAATATATATAACATAGGTCTAGTCTTTTTAAGACAATTTAATATGGAAAAGTTACATATAACTTTTATAGTTTAATTTCCGACTTATTACATGATACATTCATATTTCTTGTTGATTCTTCTGCACTAATTAAGACAAAGCTGATCCTGTAATCCCACTTTCATGTGATGGATTGTTCATACATTCGTGCATGTTTTATAATATATTTGCACCCACATTTTAAAGTGCAAACATGCTCACACACACAAAAACGTATTCATTGTCAAGTCAGATGTGCTCAGGATTTTTAAAAACAGATTTCCCACGACATAAATACACAAATTAAATCATGAGATAAAACATGAATTTAAGATCTGAAGCCACAGCTGATTTGTAGATGTATGTGCAGGTTTGTGTGGGTGTGTTTATGTGGATATGCAAACATGCGTATACAGCCACATTATCACATTGAACAGAATCTTGGAGAGGAAACAAAGGAAATCTTTAAGTACAGTGAACATCAAGTGGTGACTCTTCTAAGGCCCTGTTCAGATGTGGCAAACCGAACCAATCACAAGTGGGACAGCTCATTGCACTGCACACACCTCTACAATAAAATAAGATTTTATCCATTTTAAATAGAAGAATATTTTCAGTTCATGATGAAACTGTGTTTTGACTAATTAGACTGTTGTAGAGACTGTCAGTTGAGTAGGCAGTCCTTCAGTGTGGCCCAGGATGCATTTGCATTCACACTGCTAAACGAATGTGGCCACACGTGTCCCAGACCACCTCTGAATGTGATCTCAAATGTGTCCTCAATGCATTTTGTGAGCATTCACACCTGAACTTAGAGCTGTCCACTTGTGATCGGATCACCTGGGACGGATGTTAGTGCCAGTGCTGGTTTTAAGAGCGAAAACACATCTCAATGTAGTTGTACATCTCCTCTCAGGCTACTCTCTGGAGCTATAGTAACAACAGGTCAGTGAGCCAATCAGAAGAGAGGAGGCTCTGAGCCTCTCTTGGCTGACTTTTTTCAGGGTGATATAAAAAATACAGCAGATTTCAGGAATAAACACTCAGAGAAACCAAATCCTGCAAGGTTGGATGGTGGGTCCAGGTGGGCGGGGCTTGGGGCACAGCTGAGAGCGGTGACTGCTTTGTTGTGACATCACAAATTTCCAGAAGTCCTGACAGCTCGTTTAAGACTCAGTTTCTATATACAGGCTGTGTGCATTTCTCTGTGGATTGAGCGTTTTGGTACTTTCACAGTATTAATATAGAACCTAGACCTGCGTTATAATCAAAAAATACCCTGCATATTATTTTCAAATTTTCCTTCAGACACAATGAGCAAAAAAAAAAGTAACTGAACTCAATCAAAAACCTGCAGTAGCCTTAAGTGTAATGAAGGAGAGCTCAACATGAAGCATGAACAGCCTCAACAAGTCATCCATGGAGAGTAAAGTCAAGCTATGAGACATCTTTAAATTCAGTATATGAGACTGTCTTACCATCAACAGAACTAAAAAATGACTTGTGTGGACCAAATTGTCTGTTTTACTCTGTTCCTTCCTCTTCTTGATTTTCACTTAGATGTGAATGTTTTTGTTGAATTAAATTGAAATAGATCCTCCATATGTATTCATTTCAGAGAAAATTATTCTTGAAGTTTTCTTTTCCCTCTGAACAGCAGCCACATTACCATAATGCACGTTGGACAGTTTCCATAGAAACGGTCTTACTGAACCTTCCTTTGTGGAACTGATATTTTTATTCATTTAGTGTCCGAGTTTAGTCATTTGACAAAAAAAAAAAAAAAAAACGCAGGCAAAGCTAATGTTAGTTGCTGATAAAGAAGTAATTAACTGAAAAGACAGATGGCATAATAGTTTGCTTTGTATGAACATACAGTACTGCCTCTCTTACTGAATTAAGTGCTATTGTAACAATGCTAAATTGTGTTGAATATTAGCACTTTTAATCATACTTTTTTGTGTCTGTGTTTGTTATTAATTATTAGGCCTACTCATTAATTTCTCTCCAGCGATATATATAAAAAATGGCTCGTAATTAAAAGTCACATGGGGCAGAGGGCATGACACTGGATGACACACTCCTTCTTTATATACTTCTATACCTCTATCTCTATGAAGCCTGACGGATCATGAACACAAGATGAACATGCATCTTCAGATTACTTACTTACTCACTATATGTACCAAACAAACCACGCTACAGAGAAAACACATAGCTTTCTTTGGCTATATGTTTTTTTGTGTTATTCACTTGTCATTTCTTTAGTCTGTGAAAAAAAAATGTCTGAAACTAAGGAGGAATGCCTCCGGAGAACCCCTTGTAAAAAGCTCTTGTACACTCCCACAGCTGTTGTCACTTGTTCCTGCTGATGAGGCCACGCATCAGGTTGAAGCTGGAGCTGTGCTGCAGGTTGGCTTGTTACCAAACTGGAGAGACAATGACCGACCTGTCTCACATAAGATATATGTGACACGACACAGTGGTAAAATCACTGGTGTAAATAATGAAATTAAAGATGGCTGAATGCCATGCAGCTGCTTCAAGTTTCATGCTCCTGCTGTCGTGCACACTGGCTCACTGTCACACTGTCATGCTTGAATAGAACATTGTTAATTTTATTAGTGACACCTGTGTTTTCTAATACTATGGAAAGTCTAAATAACTGCCATGAAAAATTGCCAGTCGTAGAGGTGTATGTTACCAACAGAGTATGAGAGACATATGTGACTGCAGTTGTTGCCCGTCAACAAAAATATCTATTGGCTGCTTTGCTCACTTGACTTAAAGGGATAGTTTGGGTTTTTTGACGTGGGGTTGTGTGAGGTCATGAATAGTCGGCACATTACCTGCAGTAGATTCTGTTCGGTGCGCTCCCGGTTAGGAAAGCCGACCGGGGGCACCGGCAGAGTGGCAGAGCTATGTGTTGCTGTGCACTGGACCACCGGTAAAAAAAACGTGTTTTAGACACCTTTTTGAAAATGCCCACTGAAACAGTCCAACATCCGTTTAAATGTACGCTTCATGTAGAATATTTTCAGGAGTTTATCTTCCTGTAAAAACAGCACTTTCCTATGGCACTACATTTTTTTCATGTGCTGAACTACCGTATTCCTACGCACAAGTGCACCTACGCAGTGCACTGTATTACACTGCTTTCTGATTCGCTCCGCTGACCTGCAGCATAATACAGTGTTCATTCAGGCATTAGTATGCATACTAATGGTCTTGAGTATAGGCCTACTTTATTTTGCCTCTTTTCCAGCCTTGTAACTAGACCACCTGAATGGAAGGCAGCCATCACTAATGGGTGCAAGACAAAATAATAAGCCAAAATCTTGGCTTGTTTTAAAAAAAAAAAAAAAAGTATGGTTGTTGTGCAAAACACATTTTGATAGAAATTTTATCTATATATTCTATACTTATCTTCACCCATTAATCTGATTTCTCAAATTGTAAATATGTGCAGAATAGTCACTGCAGTCACAACATTTGTTAGCTGATTATTGCTGCAATAGCAATGAACGGCAGCTAGAGGGATGATTTGTGTCTCATGCTTAGCAAGGTAAACATTGCATGTTGGTTTTTTTTTTTATTATTTAATGCAAAATGCATTTATTTTTTCACTTGTGTTTGTCTGTGTATGACAAATGTGCCACCTTTCATGGACTTTTGATAAAATGCAGAGCTACCGCCACACCTGACAGTGGCAGCATAGTGTTCATATCAGGCTTAATCAATGTGACGGCTCTCCAATGTGACTGCTGATACACTGCCCAAATGAAGTGAAACCCAATAAATTTTTTACACTGCTCCATCTCCTGAAAGTTTATCAGAAAGCGAAAAGGATGCAAAGTCATAAATAATGTGTGTGTGTGTGTGTGTTGTGTGTGTGCGTGTGTACATACTGTACTCACCAATACAGGTTTGGTTTGCTCTTGAAAACTTAAGCTGCTCTAAGACATGTTATGCAATGTAGAGAGAAGTTCACGTTAAGTCTAATTCATTCAGATGGAAAAAGTGGCAACTTTGTTCTGCCTGTGAGTCTCCTTTTCTAGCTCACACGAGGAAGGAGTTGCAGGCAGATACCTGCATTTCCATCCTACATTAACATACGTGGCTTCAAATCTCATGAATACAAACAGCTTACATCAGTGGTTCCCAATCTTTTCCAACTTATGACACACTTGAAAATCTCAATAATATTGGTGGGCCACATCCAACCCTCTAACAATAAAGAGACCAAATAACGTGTTTTTATTTTAATGATAACGTAATAATAACATTCAGGATTGAACTGAAAGTAAGGGAGGCTCAAATCAACACGGGGAGAGATCATTTGTTGATTCACGCTCTGTCTCCTGACTCTCTTTCCCTTTTAATTCTTCCTGTTGCTAAGCACCTATCCATTTTGATATTCCAGTTTTTGCCATGGATGCATTCTTTTAGTACACAATCAGACTGAGATAGTAAACAAGTATAGGATGTGGTCCGGTCGGTGTCAACATAAAAGTTCCTATCATCAGCTTATCACAGTGATAGGCCTTAATATGAGACGACAAAACAATGAAAGGAGTTGTTTAATATTTGTTTAAGATCATTTAGTTTTAAAACATTTGATATATACATATTTTCAGCAAAATTGTACTAGTAAGTTTTGTCAGCCCAGGCCCACAGGTTGGGAACAACTGGCTTACACATTTCACTATCTTATATTGCAGTTCAATCAGGAGAGACTAATAAGAGGAACAAAAGAGTGAGAAATTTGAAGTAAAATGAAATTTATTGTTAACGGAAGGAAAAGACTTAGAGACCGGGTGGAAGTGGATCACCATGGGGAAGCGGTCCTAAAGATTAAGGTGCTTCCAATTAGAGGAACCTTCCCCGGGAGCCGAGACATGCTGGTGGTGGAGATGAGGAATGCAGCAGGAGGATGGTGGTCAGGGGTGGAGGTGGGTCACAAATTCTCTGCGGTGCTGAAATGACAACAGAGAGAGAGAGAGAGAGAGAAATGGGCTGTGATTGGATGAAGACGATAGCAGGAAACAGTGCTTGTAACTTGGAAGGTGTGTGCGAGGAGAGTCTTCCTGACTGAACTTTTGCTAAGCTTTCATTAATGTCGTCTGACAGGGTAATTACCATTACTATTTCATAGGGCAAATACCAATTCTAGTTGGCTAATCATACTGCGTTCCCTTAATGCAAATCCAGACAGGCCACAGAATATGGACGCAGCTGATCCCAGGCCAGAAGACTTAAAAGCAGGATGTGTTCAACATGTCAGGCAAATGAAATAGAATTCAATTCTTTCCCATATTAGGCTACATCTAATACACCCTGTTCTCTTGTGCCTTGCTGAAATATCTTATGCATTAAAAAAAAAGGCTGGGGATAGGGGGAAATGTTTAAGAGAAATTCTGTTTGATATGTGCCTCTGCAAAGATAAGAGAGTTAATGAAGTTGGAGATAAGTAATTTAATTTCTCTGCCACCTCGGTGGGGAACAGATAAGAAGAGCATAATGTAGAGGAGGAAACTGTTAGCTGAAACTAAAGGAATAGGCCAAGCTTTTAGCCAGCATGAGAAATAAAAATTCAGCTGGTCAATAATTAAAACTCATTACTGAGGCGGGAGATGCAGTTTCAAGTTTCAAGGGTGTATCACTACAATTCGGCAGTTTGTACAGATCATTGTTTGTGTGTATTATGTCCCACTTCATCAGCATCAGTATTGTCATGTTCTTGCCAAAATAATGTTGGACTTACCTAAAAAAGACACTCAAATGTAATTAGTGTCTTTTTTGTCCAGATGAGACGAGTCTAATTCGACGCCAGCTGATGGTGTTTGACAGGCCGCTAATTGGTGTTTTACAGCTTGCTTCTTGAATGTGTTAATTTGAAGAAAACTGTGTAGCTGTGAGGTGTAACAAAATGTATATACACTATTGCATTATGTAAATACAGTACATCTTCATAGTGGAGGCGCATGTGTTCTCTTCAACTCCAGAATGAGTCAGTTGCATGTTGGGACAAAAACAAGTGACTTTTTTTGGCTCAGTTCGGCTGCTGTAGGAGGTTTTTCACTATGTGTCTTTTGGCCACAAGAACTCAATAGACAAGTTCCCCTGACAATAAGCAGCAAGTCAGAGTGAAAGTTCAGACAGAATCATTTCCAGACTCAACAAGAAACTCCAGCTCCCTCTTATTTTCCTCCAGTCCAGCTCTTTTCTTCCCCTGTCTGTCTACATTCACGGAGTCGTGCAGCTACAAACTTTCACTCTCGACTCGAACAGACATTTCTTCACCTCAAACTGCTTCGCCTACAGCAAATCTGTTTCTATTTGTCTCCACTGGCATCTTACCATTGATTTTGTTTGCATTCATGACTCCTCTACGTATCACTTTGTGCTATAAACTCCAACTGAACAGCAGATTTCATTACATTTGCTGTAGATGCCGTTTTGTGAACATTAGTCCAACCAAGTTCATACCCCGTTTTGTCTTGTAACAGAATTTATAGACATGTCTGCAATAGTTTGTGATTTATTTATTCATTTAAAACCGTTTTGCACTGAAATCGAAAGACTAGTAATTAAACTGAATGGGGGAAAAAAAACTGAACTAGTGTTTTTGCACATTGTGCCTGAGGAGGAATATAAACTATATTTTTTGTCAAGTGTATTGTGATTGTACTGAACCGTGGGCTCTGTGTTGTGAATTAAACTAAGCTGACTGCATCATTGCACCCCTTGAGAGGACACACATTTTTTATTGGAAGCAACAAGACCTTCAGGGGAGGTTGTGCTGTAGCTTCAGAAACTGTAACAAAAGCCAGACTTTTCAGATACAGAGTGGTGCAGCGATGATGTATTTTTGTAGGCCAGCCTGGAAGTTAGCGTCACCCTGGTTCCCTTGTCAAAAAGCCAACTGGATTTCTGCAGCATGTTTTGGATTATTATACAAAATAAGCTTGGTGGCAAACAAAAGTTAATGATGCTTAACATGTCTTGTTCAGAAAGATAATCTAAAATTAAAAACACCACTTTTATGAGTTTTGAAGCCTAAATATAAGGTAAAAAGCTAAAAGTTAGGCTGTAAAACAAAACAAAATATACCAAGGTCACATGACTTAAACCTCACCACCGCTAAGCTTTCAACTAGTGTTCTTTCCTCACAGTTAGTGACATTTTGCAAGAGGGGGTTGAAAAACACAACAAGGCTGTAAAGATGGACTGGTGACAAGATCGGTTTTCATGTTCAGTGTGTCTGATTTAGCCACTTGATAGCACCCGCCTTTTTTAAATCTATTTATTGATGTATATTATGTCATAGAATAAAACATGATAATGGCCTGAGCTTATGTTGTAGACATATGTAAATATCCATCCCAAAGCCTGTCAATATATTAATATTATTCACAGTAGGGTCCAAAAGTCTGGGATTTCTCTAATGAGGAATTAATAAGAAATGTTTTATGTTGATGTTGTTTTAATTAACATCTTCATATACCTAGAGGATATACATATGTGATAAGAATATATCCCCTTATGGGTAACATATTTGGCAACATCGCTCTCGATGTAGGGACATATGTGTGACATATTACATTTCTAACTAGAGATGCCAAAATGTAAACCTGCTTCCAGGTTTTTAGGACTCGCTCCTGCAGCACTCTCTAGAAGAGAGGATTAATCCCTGTTTGAAATTTACAGCAGGTCAGAGTTTCTCCACATTGCAGTAAACGATAAAAGAAAAATAAAAAGCTTTGTGGCAGCACTGATCAAACCAGACAGCATGCTCATATCCTCAGAAAGTCTTAATGCTGTAATAGTCTTTCTTTTTTTTTTTGTCCTCTATAAGGGAGATGGGCTTGTTTCTGAATAATTTTAGAGTACACTGAAGAGGTGTCACATCTCACGTCAGAACAGACTGGTCGCTCATCTCACAATAACAAATGTTCACCACAGTACAAACTCAAGTGTCTCAACCCAGCAACAACCACCTACACCGCTGAATCTATAGAGAAAGACGGAAAAGGTGGATTGAAGAAAGAGGCCAGGTAAACCATAGTGTGATTTCCCATCGGGGTAGAAAAGGATAAACTCCATGGGATTTCTTGCTGCATTCTTTTATGTTGAGGTTTGCCCAGCAATCGACCCAGTGCCACACAACTTCCTCCCAAGAATGATTACCTGCTAAAAAAAGCAGACCTACTTACGTGCCACTTTTTCTACCTTTTATTTCCTTTCTTGTTTTGCTGTCGCATGTCCTTTTCAATGCTAATGGTACAGTTTTTTATTTTTATTTTTGAGTGTCGTGAAAAGGCTGATGAATTGCCCTCATCATATCTGTAGAAAAAAAGCAGAGATAATAGATTGACAGCTCGGATTGACAGCTCCCTTGACTGTCAAGGGCTTTTTACATATAAACCGTAAAATACATAAATATTTTGTGCATTCATTTACATTTTCATTTCAGCACAAACATCACCTTTTTCTTTTTCAGATCAGAATGGATGATGTATCCAGTAGGTACACCGGCGTATGCGTTAACAAGGTTTTCTATTTGATTTATTTTTCAGCAGCTCTCAGTCACCAGAGGACACCAGTAAAGGCCAAATTCACTCTGTGCTCTTTCCATTTAAAGGATCCTGGTAAGGGAAACCGGTGGGAAGTAATTATGAAAGATTGGACATGAAATTGTAAAGTGAAAGTGAAAAGTAGAAAATGACTGCTACACGTGCAGCACTAGGTCAACAAATCTGAATGAAACGATTGCTGAATGAGCAAAGCCTTTCGTCTAACACGCTGATTGGAAATGCTGCACAGTCAGCGTTCTCTCGGATTATTCTACCTAAAACGATTCTTTCAGCGGACAAAGGAGTTTATGGAAAAACATACAAGGAGGTTGTATTAACTCGCACAACTTGTGGGAGAAGCTATCTAATAAATGCAGCAGAGCAAATGGATAAATGGATCCTTTTTCCAAGGGAATTCGTTGCTACTGTAAGTACAGAGCCTCGCATAAACAGATCGGTTACATAAATATGATTTTAGTCACAACATAACTATATCCAAGGAGTAATATGGAATAATTGTTCCCTTTCTTATGCTGCTGGAAAGAAAAAAAAACATCTGTAAAATTATGCAAAATGGATTATTTAAACTTTCAGAGTAATAGAAGTAATTTACTGAGCTGATCTTTGCTACATGGCCACGGTCAGTTTCCACTTAAAGGGTTTCGTTGGACAGGTGTGACCCTGATAACAGTTGTATCCTCTGCAACTGCTGCTGAGTGATATATGTACTTTCTGCACAGCAACCAAGCAGAGTGTGACAGATGGAAATGTAAGGAAAAAGGGGTTTGGAACAGCTTGCTGCCACACACTCACACTCTTACTCTCTCTCTCACACACACACACACACACACACACACACACACACACACACACACACACACACACACACTCACACAGCATGCTCTCCAGTCGGTAGGAAGTCCTGAAACTGTCTGCTGCTAGCCCATGAAATAAGCTGCTCCCACACTGTTCCACCATGTGCTTTAATTTTGGGCTTCAGTGGTCAGAACTTCATTCTGTGACCCGCTTTTTTTTTCTCCTCTGAACTTCAGAGGTGTGGTTTCTCCCAAACTCACTTTTCAAAGTAAAAGTGAAAATCTTGTTTATGCCTACTTCCTGATTGCTCAAGCGCCATGAGAGGAAAATGGTTAATTGCAGGTTGTTAATTGAAGGGGTGCCAAATACAGTGATACACTAACACTTACATACTCATCAATAGAAGTTATATGGATGGGGCTTCCTGCAAGACGGGGTCAGTTTCCAGTGTGTAAGCCAAAAATCAAGATCAAAATAAATAGGTGTCTAACTGTCGTAGTGTGTGTTTATGAAGAGGTAGAGTTAGGATTACTGCATACTATATGAATGTATATGTAGTTATGGCATGTGACATGCTATAAGAGGATGTGTACATACACTATACATATGCAGCCCTGTTGTTATTTTACCAACCATTATAGAATAAGGTTTTTATATTTGTCAGATGTCCTGGTGTCATTCCAAATCATTTTCACTACAACAGGAAGAAATGTTAAGGGGTCTACAGCTGAACATTTTTACTGTCTACAATGTAGAGGAAGAAAATCATGTCCTACAGCTTTGTGTTTTTTTTTTTAATTCATTACATACATTATATTTCATGGGCTATGGATGAGCTGCAGCTGGCAATAGATTGACTCCGCTCTGCTGGAATTTCTCCAAGAGCTCTGCATTGGTTCGGGGCCATATTTTGATGTGCCCTGTGCCTCGGCCTGCCAAGATTGTGTCATAAAAATATGCATAGTATGGGTGCTGTGTCTATGCATACTGCATGTTGAATATGAAGCCAGAACACACGCAGGGTGATATCAAGCGTGATTTTACAAGCTACTCAACTAGCACCGCCTCCCGCAGTAGCTTATTGACAACCCACTACGGTACACTGGCTCCATTTCACGTCCGATCGTAAATCATGAACTGCTGCCATCACAGTTCAGTTTATCACCAATCCTGCTAATGAAATCACTGAATAGCTGTGAGCTTTTATTCTGCAAATAGTTAGAACCACTTAGCACAAAGAGTATAAAACATACTGCAGAAATCTGCAAAAAATATCTGATAATAGTAATAGACCATGATGGTCGTGAACCCAATGATCTATAATGGTAAAGAGAAAATGTATTAATTCATATAGACTTATCACCTAAGGGAAAGAGGGAATTAAAGTTACTACAGTATGCTGGGTTCATTTTAACTGAAGTAATATACTGAGGAAAAGAGCTGGATGTTAAAGTATTCAATCTCAATGTATTCTCCTTATGAGTTATCATCACTCATACAGATAAAAGGAATGATCATTTTAGTTGATAAAAAAAGTAATTATTTAGCTCATTTACTGCAAATAACACTTTTAAACAATATATGATACATTTTTTACTTCTGAATGCTCTCTCTTTAGAAAGGATAAGATCTGGTGCGTTCAAGTGGAAAGCCGACATCGGAAACTTGGGAATTAGCAGCTGAACAAATTTAAATGTACGTAAGTTCTTCTAAAACATACAAAACGCACCTGTAAGCATGTATGGGTGCTGTGAAAAGGACCATGCATTTTCCAAAAAAAGAAAGTGGTATTATTAAGCAGTTGATAGCACCTGAATGCACCATTCCACCAACTTTTTGACTGGATTTCAATGACAAACACAAAACTTGTTTCTACATAAATCTCCTCTGACGCTCAAAGACTAATGTTGGTAGAGTCAGGTGAATGACTATTCCGTAATAAATAAGTGACTAAAGCGTTTGTGTATTTTTAGATGATAAAGTATGGTGTAATTTGTCCTACAGTTTCTTTTGCTCCAGTGCACTTAAGGTCCTTACCACAATGACTAATTTATAAAATGTTGCTGCATTCACATGCTCCTCAGATGGTCGCATTTCCCAAGTCTGGAAGTCATTCTACCGACTTCAGTGTGTTCATTGGTCTTGTAAACATGACAATCACCACCACCTGCTCCCAGCAAGAAACTACCTTCAGTAGCAGAGAAAACTTTTCTAATAATTGTGTATTTGTGTAACCTATTATCGGAGTTACTGCTAATAAATAACCTCTCTGACTAATTTAGGTCTCTGTATGTGGACGGCAACTAACAGTTACAACCTAAGACCATATTAAAAATTAAATGTTAGCAAAAATATATATATTGAAATGCAAGATATGAATTTGCATTTTAATCAAAGGTTTCTCACTATTACCCAAACATTTACTTTCGTCCGCCATTTTTCTGCATATATGACGTCACAACTTGGCAAATTGCATACAAAATTTTTGGAAGACTTTCCCAGTTGTTCCGAGTTGATGGGGTGTTCACATGAATTTTCCCAGTCGGAAACTCATTTTTCCGGTTTAATCCGATACCACATGAATGCAGGGTAAGTTTAATGTGTCTGTTCCTTTTTATTTCTACACCAAGGCCAGGAAGTTAAATGCTTATGCATTTATTAGACAATGCAAAGTACTTAATACTTACTCCAGTCAAATTGGGAGGGAAAAAAAGAATACTATATTATTCTATATACAGTATTGTGAATGATATCACAGTTCTCCTGACATGCAAAATTCATTACAATCAATATGACAAAATTAATTGTAGATTTATGATAGTGTTCGCAGAGCTGCTGCTGGCTCTGGTTAAAATGAAATTAGTCCTACAGTCAGGAACCCCCTCCACCACCACCACCACCACCACCACCACCTTTCCACTCCTAGTCAAGAGCCCATTAGTAAACCTGTGACAGAGTCCATTCTGTTCCAGAAATATATGGCCCTTCACTGACCTTGTTTGATTACATCGCTGCTCGCCATTTCTCTTTTGTGTGTCCAAGACGGAACCTCCTTAGTCAAGTTACTTACCCAAGTATCAGCTGCAGGATTGATTTCTGGGTCTCTTTCACCATCATTAGCATTAAGTGTAAGAGACAAGTGACAAAACGGAAAAGAGAGAGGAAAAGGCATTTTCTGCCTCTGCTTTAACAGGACACTGAAGCAGACTTTTACTGCCTCACAGCACAGAATGACTGCAGTACAGCTGTGAGGAGCTGATACTGTTATTGATCAATACTGTACCCCCATGGCGCCATTTAAAAAAAAAAAAAAAAGAAGAAGAAAAAAAACCCTGGGTTAGTGTGACAGTTATCTGCTGTTCATTATGAATCACAGTGTGACTCAGATGTGAGGAGCCAAGATGAAAGCACCTCTTGAGCACAGCAAATAATTAAAAAAGAAAAAAAAAAGAAAAAAGATTTTAATTTGTGTTAGATCAGAAGACTAATCATGGCACAGAAATATATCCTGTGGTTTAATTACTTACAAGAAATGATTGATTGAGAAAATAGTTGTATTCATATTCATAAAATCTATATATGACTTCATTTTTCATATGTATTGATCTCCGAGCTTGAAGGGCCTTTATCCAGGCTTCACATACTTGGATACAAATCCATATTTTCTCTCCTAATTTCCTGCATCTGCACACATTTCAAACAGCTGAGAATCCAATGACTTTAGTGTGACAAAGACGGTGAGGTGGGAGATGTGTCCACTAATCTCCTCTCTGTGGCACCTCCTGAATGGTGAAGTAGTGAAAAACAGGATGAAAGAGGAGGACGGTGATATTGCTTTCCGTGCTCAGTCATCAGTGTCACATTTCACCGAGCAACAAAAGAGATCCCTGGCAGTTCACTTGAGCCAGCACCTCGGCTCTCTGTGCTCATCCATGATAACAAAGAACAGAGTAAACTGGCCATTTTGTCTGGGACAGGTGGCTGAGTGGAAAGTTTGATTTATCTAGTGCACATCTTTGTGCTTGACTTGATGCTGAAAGACGCAGACTCTGTTTACATCACCCTCGGATAGAACGGTTGTACTGTGCGGATGCCAGAGTCTATTCTTCAAGCTGTTATTTTGATGTTACATATCAAAGCTGGTCTCAGCTTCCACATTTCTACTGGAGTAACTCTCATATAATGATGGGAAACAGCTGTAGTTTCCAATCTTTCTTGATGGAGTTTGCCTAACCCTGAAGAATAATAATAATAATTATTATTATTATTATAATAATTAACATAATGGTAAGACTTTATTTGTATAGCACTTTTTAATAAAAGTAAAGTACTTTACATGAGTAAAATATAAGACATCCAAAAAAAATCTTAAGTAGAATGTAAATGAAACTAAAAAGACATCACACAGTAAAAGCTTCTTTATAAAAATGTGTCTTAAGAAGTGAGATCAAACGGCGAACTGTCTCTGAGTCTGATCATCTCTGGCAGGTTCTAAAGTTTAGAGGTGATGACAGCAAAGGGCCTGTCTCCTTCTCCTCCCGTCTCAGGGTCCGTCCACACTACTACTATTTCATTTTAAAATTAAAACGATCTCCGTCCAGACGACTGTGTTGGTTTCGTTTGAGAAAGGATCTCTGTCCAGACTATCGCACCTGAAAACACACAGATACATGACCCATCAGGTACAGTGGGAATGCACGAGCCGCAGTAAACAGGAAGTTTAAAATACTACAAACGAGGAACAGCAAAGGTAGCTGCACATTTTAAAATGCAGAATTAAATCTTTGCTAGTCCAACGCAACCCTGGAGTTAGTCTCAGTTTTAGGTGCTTGGAAAACTCTGGAGTAATGTGGACGGCAGGCGTAAACGTAGCAAAAGTGATGCATTTTAAAACTTAAACATATTAGTTTGGACGTAGCCTCGGACTGCATCCTGGCGTCCACATCACCTTAAAGAGTTTTCCTTGTGAGATATTAGCTGTTTTTAAAATATCTTCATACTGGCAGCCGGCTGTACTGCAGAAGAATGAACACACACCTCTGACCAGCTATACAGCAACAAATAATAATCATGCAAATATTTATACACCTTTCCAATTTACATGATTTAAATGAATACTGACTCTGCTGCAGGCTTGTGAATATTTAAAGGGGGAAAAAAAAAAAAAACAACAGGCTCTGTAATCATCTACTTTCCCAAATACAGTACAGGAAACAAACATAATCATCTGGTAAATGTTAGCTGCTAAAGCCAACACCCACTCACCCTTCAGGCTAAATTTAATATGAGAGCCTGAAACCTTTTTCTAATCAACATGAATAACTGAAGCAATTTTTGGACTTCAATAGCACACAGCCATGGAAACTTTGTAAAAAGGGTCATCCACTCACATTTTTGAGCTCCTGAAGTGATGACCTACCGCTGCAAATAGACAGATCCCAAAGACAAACAAACACTGCCATGTTTGCCCTGCAAGCTGTGCAGCTGTGATAATTCTCCTCTCTCAGCTTGTTATCCAAACAGGTGACAGCATATGCATACGTTACTAGTTTACGACTCTGAGTTGTATGGTTGATGCCAGTGTGATAGATTATTTATGGCCGCAGAGAAAATGTTCTACCTCCATTGAAGTCAGAGGTCAGCTGCAGGAAGCTAAGAGACCGCTTTGTGAATGATGGCTCCCTAACTGCAATAAACAGTTTAAATTAAGCATTTAAGCTGAGTTAAAAGCTGATATGTGAAAGCACACGTTCCAGGTAGATAAATGCAGTTGATTCTGCTGTTAACCTGAATGATTGTCCCTGTCACAATTTTCCACAATCATAAAATCTTGTTGCATGGCATTATAAACCTCTGTGCAGTGTATGATAAGCTTTCAAACTCATCAATCCCCCCCCACCCCCCAACGCATACTCTTCAGTTTTCAGTCTAAATGATGGTTAAAAAAAATATTCATGTTAGATCCATATGCTAATGTTAACATTTATCTAACTGCAGCGGAGAGGTGTGGGTGGGTAGAAAGACACAGCCAGCAATCTATCTTAAATATGTCTCATCAAGGAATCTAAATCAAACCAGTCTCACTTGCACTTACAATATTTGTGTCATTTTCTTTGCACAACTGTGAATGAGAATTATTATGTACCACTCCTCACAAAACAGAGGTTGAGAGCCATAAACTGTCTGGAGATCACGGTTCTATGAAGAGAGCTGGAAGCAGTGCAGCCAGTGAGCCTTTACTTATTACTCTTTGTATAATGAATTTTTAAATCATCAGTGTTTAATAATACACAATAAAGCTTTCCCAGAATGTAGAAGACCTATTTTTTTGTTATCATCTCCAGTAGAAGTCTGTGGGCGCTGCGTTAGCAACGTCACCCCCACCTTTGTGCTTCTCAAACACTCCTGGCTCCTTGTTGATCATTTGGCAATAAAAGGTAAACAAAAGCGATTAAATAATCAGCAACACTTCTCTCATGGTCCTCTTTCAGCAGGGATCATTTATCTGTAAAAATGTTGGAAGAAAAACCAAATCAAACTGCAAATAAGGTAATCTTTGATGAAGATGTAAATGTATAAGTAGGATGGCTCGATGTCTCGGCTGTGGGAGATGTGGGCTATTATGAGTTGATTGGAAGTGTAAAAATATAAAAGCAACATACAGTATATCGCACCAACTACACAAGCTCTATTTAAAAAAAAAAAAAAATACTCCAGTGGTGTTTGAGATATCAAACAATATGATTTGAATGAAGGACTGACAATATTTTGAACCAGATAAGTTGAAGAAAAGAAACGCAGATACAGTGTGTCTAACAGTCATCATGCGTCTACATCTTCAACAGTTCTTAAGTCCAGACTCATAAATCGCACCGCTGACTGCTCTGCCATCTTTATTTCCTTCATCCCACTCATCACTGATGTGCTGATGACGGCAGGGCAGATTGTTTTTTTGACCATCTCATCAATCAAATCCACAAAACGCCCAATGACACTTCATGAGTTTGCACATTAAAGGATATATGCACACACATTTGTGCAATATTAATGTGCAAGATGATTTACAAGTAGCAGGCGTGTTTGACACAGTGAGGTATTTTACAGATTTGTGCAAGGTGATTTTTATTTAGTCTGGCTTTTTATGCTTTTATTCTAGTTTCAGTGAGAGAGAGAGACAGGAAAGTTGAGGAGAGAGAGAGAGGGGTGAGGACATGCAGCAAAGTGCCGCTGGGTCGGATTCGAACCCGGGCCACTGCGATTAGGACCAAGCCTCAATGTCACGTGCTACGTTATCCCATTATAAAAGTAATTGTACCAGGCTTTCTTGTTTGTTAGTAATTTCATCTTGCCTTTATAATATCACGAGTTATTACTGATCATGCTACTGAAATTACCCCTGATTACAGACCGACACTTATAGTTTATTCTGGAAAAAAGACTTTGCAGCTGCCTTTTCACTGTCTAGTGTCTCTCTCACTCTCTGAAGTCAGGCAGACATCAATGAGCACACTTCAGGACATTATTTTCCAAGTGTGTGTGTGTGTGGTGGTGGTGGTGGTGGGGGGGTGAGAACAATGAACTACACTTGACATGTTCAATGTAGCAAAAGAATGTCACTTAAACAGTATTCCTCCTCTTTGGGTTTGTAATAGTTTTTGGATATCACTGTAGTTCTTTTGCAGAAGTGCTCTTGAACCCTGGCAACCTGAAGAACACTTTTTATATAGCCTTTATTTCAAAATGACATCTAATCCATTCAGCTTGTTGCAAAGCTGCACGAATAAGAAGCAGCAGCAAAGTCAGCGGTGACCATTAGAAATGTTCTTTTTTTTTTTCTTTTTTTTTTATCCATGTTTGCAGTCTTCCTCTACGTATGGCACTGTCGGTCTGTTCAGTCTGAGATATCTCAATGATGGATTGCCATAAAATGTTGTAAAGAAATTCATGGTCTTTTTGTGCAGACATATAGTTTCCAGATCATTTAGTCCTTTAATGATCCTTATGCTTTTCATTTGGCATCAACATACATTTGTGGCTTTAAATAAAATGTCTTGACAACTGTTGCCATGAAATGTGGTACAGATATTCACGTTCCCCTCAGGGTGAGTTGTAATAACTTTGTTGATGTTTTTTTTTTTTTTATAACTAAATACACAAGGAGACACATAAAATATTTCCAATGCCAATAACTAAACTCCACAAATCAGCACATGCCAGTTTTACATAACAGGATGTAATATTTAAAGAAAAGTATGTAATGCCATTACAAGTATCACTTACTACCGGGGTCTATTTCACAGCTTACCCTCTGTCCCCTAAAAGCTCATTTTCATTGGAGCTTCCAACAAAAGTTCATATTTAAAAGCCTGTGAACCACGGCACATCAGAGGGAACAACCATATGGCTCAGATCAAAACCTCCCCTCGACTGAAAAGAAAACTCGGCTAATTAAACGCTTCCTGATTAATTCAGCAACTCTAATTAGATGAGAATTTATTCCACATCAATATTTCACTATGTCAGCAGAAACGCCGCCTGGGCCATGGGAGAATGGAGAATACTGCTTCTTTTATACCAACCTACCCCCACTGCCCAGTCTCACACACACACACACACACACACACACACACACACACACACACACACACACACACTGTCAATGTGAGTGTACACACACACACATGCTTGTTCCACTTATTTAATCATTTGTCTTTTTACAGTGATGAGTTATTTCCCCTGGTGACAGATTTTGAGGGATGGGTTGAAGCAAGAGATGAAAAGCTAAAAGTTGACCAAGTATTTAAAGCCCAAACATCACTGAGGAGCCTCTAAACTTATGATGAACGGCACCTGAATGACTGCCAACATGACATTAAGTACATTATTGATTTATAAATTGACGTTATGAATCATCTAACATTTCCTTGGCTTACAAAATAATTATTCTTTTGAGGATGAAAAATTGCTATTTTGAATTAAACTGTTGACTTATTCATTTGATTTTTTTTCTAATATTCTATTCTATTGTGCAGGATGATGACTCTGTATAAAGGTTGTAACCCTACCGACTGATGTTCGGTTCATGTTGAACATTTTCTTTTTAACCCGGAGTTTATTTTTCTGAGACTTAACCTCTCAAAGCCCTAGGGATGCTGGGGGGGGGTATATGCCTCGCCTAGACAGACATACCCAAAATAGATCAAGAATAGCTCCACAACTATCAGGTCCATTTGCGAGAGCTTGGTCACTATGAATAGGTAAGACCTTGGAGAATTTATTCCATGTGTCGGTAACATTCTGGCTGTTACTATAGCTGAATAAATTCACCAAAGGAAAATTTAAATTTTTTTTTTCCTAGCCTAGAATTTATTTTAAATTAGACAGTAGATAACACCATGATAACAATGGTCCCATGTGCTGGGATGCTACTGATTTCATTCAGCAACTTCATGACTACAACTGTAACAGTGTAGGTAGAAATACCACAAAGCACACAAATTCTGCAAAGGTTTTAGTAGGGATGGGGCCAGGTGGACTCTCCATTTGGAAACTTGGATAGCCAAGGAACCCAGAGTGTGCCAAAGGGGTTTTTTACCTCTTGAAAGGAAATCTGGCTACAAAAAACTAATGATTTTCACTACAGGAGGCTATGTGCACACAAAACAACCCTTACCCACTTCATTTATTCTGTGCATCATCAGATTCTACCATTGTGCACAACCGTTGTGTGTAAAAAACAACTTAATTGTATAATTCTGTCTCCATTTTGCCCCTGAATCTCTTCCAGGGCATCTAAATTGCTATATTATGTTGATTCTACATCGTAGACATTGTAAAAGTGCAAAATAAACACAAAACATACTATTTACAGTTAAGTTCAAAATACAATAAAAGTCTTGAAATGGTAAAGAAACAATATTTGTTGCTTTTGATTAGAACCGCTTTGTGATTTGATGGAATATTCAGTCATAAACCCAAAATTTGACATGTGGACTGTAAAATGAGAAGTCTCCCGTGTTTGCTTCGGGGTTGACATGACCTGGTTAGCCCAGGCTACGCTATGATTGCTATCAATGGAAAGAGTAGCTTCTATAGTTTCATACGACACCCAGCACGGTCAGACAGAGCGAGCGGATTACATGTACCGTCGCGTTTCATTTCGACTGTCCGTTTATATTGATTAGGGGTCTTATTTTGAAACAGAAATATTGAAATTATTGCCAAACAAATATTATTTGGACTAAATACACTTGGACAGTTGTTTTGGTAGTGTTAAAGCCTCGTCTTTTAGAAGGATTAAAAAAAGAGACCACCACAGCATTTTATCAACTTTTTACAGGCAATTATGTATTGCACCGTTCTGCCTGACCCGGTACCGATCTCTGTTGGTACACCCTTAAGATCTCTGCTGATTCACCCTTGAAATGTTTGGTTGTACAGGAACCTGGCTTTGGAGAAAGGTGGCAATACAGAGGTTTGATAAAGAGAAAAAAAAAAAAAAACACTGACAAAAATCTATTTAATTCCTTAGCTGAGGCATTGTGTTTGTTACTGTTTGACATATGATACTTTCACTGCATGAAATGTTGTTTTGTCTGGTACATTTCAGGTTGGTTTTATGTTGTGATGGCTTGTCAACTAGAAAACGTAATTGGAGTCAGTTGTTTGGATTTTCCTGTAAGAACTGTGAAATCATATTTACAAGTTTAAGGAGTAAATTTTTCCTAATAAGTCTGGGTAGCTGCGCATGTCCCATCTTTTTCCACAACACAACAGTGATATGTATGTTTCATTGTATGGCATGGTGACTACAATTTTGCTGCAACCAAACCTTTAACATAACTGGCTTGCTTTCTGCCCACCACTCACTCGCTCCTCAATAGTCATAGATGTGGTTATCAAGGTCAACACTTAATAAACACAAACCTCCCAATATGGGACTTTATCCCAGACCACAAAAAGCTGAAGAGACCACAGGTGATGCCCTTCAGTTCCCCAAATAGACTGAAAAACACCATAAAAGTGAAAACCAACATTGCAACTTTGAAATGCTGTTTTATGCAGTGGAAAATCTCAATGGGCCTTTTTCTTTGGTTTAAAGAAGAGGAGTCACAGGGAAGCAGAAAAGTGATGAAAGGAAAAACAACAGATAAGATAAACAACTGAAAAGGGACCATTGAAAGAGAAAACACACATGAAGTGAGAAAGTGGCATTTTTTACTGCTACACAGGAGTCCTATTATTGATCAAGCACAAACCGCTCATTCACCCCACAGACAGCACATTCAAGGCTTGTGTGAGACCAATTTTAAACAAAGGAGATAATTAACCAAGCCCCGTGGGCAGCAGTGCAGGGGAGTGGAAACAAATGTGCAGTACACAACCACTTTAGCTTCATTAGCAGCGTTGTAACCAGTGAGTCACTCTGTGAGGTAGTCTGCTGATGACCTTTGTAGTGCGCTCGTGTGCATAATGTGCTGTATTCAGTTCCCAGGGATAAACTAGTTTAATTTAACTTAAGTTTAACTTAATTCAATAGAAATTATCAGCTGAACCCAGTGGCTGTATATAAAGATGTACTCCACTTCCTCCCACTGAAGACAAAATATCTGGTGATGACATTTGGAGCAAGGGTCTGCGCAGTGGTGATCAGGGAGTGGAGCCGCGGTATCGAGGTCCTGCCCATACACCCCCCCTCAAACCAATCACAAGTTGATCACAGCTGTCAATCATGACGTTACACTCCCATTTTATAACATCAAGTAACTACTTAAAACAGAACTCAACACTTGAACATACATCAGCATGATAAGAACAATTTAAAATGATTTTTTAGATTAGCCCATGTCTTCCACTAACATTATTACTAGTTTGAATGTAAATTTACTTCGAATCAACAGTGATTTCCTCCAAATCAGTCCAGTAAGGTAACATCTGTCAACTACTTTATGCAGTTTAAAATATATCACATCGTGTTGCAGTATAAATACAGACTCACTGTGCTGACTTTCAATAGCTGACCTGATCTGCAGAGGATAAATAGGAAAAGATAATAAATGGATGGAGTATATCAGTTAAAAAATATGTGCAATGTTTTGTGACACAAAGCTTTATTGTGGCATGGTGGCTCTGTTGTTAGTTCTGTCCCCTCATGGCACGGCAGAGGTTAAAGTTCAGGTTTACTTGTCGAGCTTCATTTTGGTCTCCGTGAGTCTGAGACCCCTGTTCCATTTAAGTGAATGGGGAAAATGGTTTGGACCCCACTGTACGAAGAAATGCAATAGCAGTTCTTTTAGAGGCTAATGAAAAAACAGCATCAAAAATGAAGGAAAGGATTGAGCAGAAGGGGAGCACAACTACTAAAAACATCAGAAAGAAAATAAAGGCTCTCAGGTAAAAACCCAACCAAGGCCTGTCTGTGTGGAGCTCCCATGCTCCCTGTTTGTTTCCTTCCACTGTAAATTGCCTTCAGGTGTTAATGTGTTGGTGCTGTCTGTGTTTTGTTGTTTGAATGCTGACCCATCTGGGGTGTTTCTCAGTCCCCCACTGCACTTTGGGACAGACACCTGCCCCCTCCCCATAGATGAGTAGGTGAGAGAATGGAGGGCTGGGAAGCTTTACTGAACAAAATGGCAGCACCATTGTCTTCGTGCTGCTCTTCAGTGTGACTGTCACTCCTCACAGACGGATGAGTCATCAGATTCGTCTTAGACTCTAATGGCAGCGGTTCGGAGTCTGGCAGCCTACTGAACAAAGCCAAACGTGTCAGTCTGACAGTGACAAATAGGGCATCTGCATATATACTGCAGCTGTATGTCATGTAGCCAAGCTAAGAGGACGATGGCCAGCGTATATTAAATAGTTACAGGGATTCTTATTAGCTCTGTCGTCCCATTTCATTCTGAGAGGATAGCTCATTTATGTTTTACTGTCTTAGGTCTTCAGGAGGATGTTGTCCTTTCTCGGCTCTGAAAGTCGTGCGAGGTTGGAATGTTTTATGTGCAATGATTGACGAAGACATGTCCTCTTATCGGGAATTGTTGCTATTAGCATTGCAGTAGGATATTTTAGCTTGTAGATGAATGATAAATATGTTGATACATTATGAGAAAGAGAAGGAAATCCAACCAACCTTTAGCCAGTATGATAATTAGTAAATTAAATAGTTTTGACAAATGGTGCCTACAAATGTTGATTGTCTGATGAGAAAATGGATGGGATTGCTCTTTTTTAAAAGCCTTGACGCTAACTAGCTAATCTAGCTAACCTAAACCATGAAAGGAGTAATAACTAAGAAGATTTTTACTAGTATTAAATGATTGTTTTAATCAATCATATAAACAATGCAAGACAAAGGCTTACGGAATAAAAGCAATAAAAACACCCCCAACCACATCCACACACAGAGCAAGAAATTACTAAGTCAGAAATAAAAACAATTAAAATTAGACAATAATAACAGCACCTGAGGAAACGCTGTCACAAATCTCATAAATTTGCATCGTGGAAAACACAGAAGACAGAAAACAAAGATAAAGACAGAATGATAAAGATAAAATAATGAAATGCCAAAACAGAGAAGAAGTACTGAAGTGAGGGGAACCAGAATTGATAAATTTCAAATAGAAAAAATAACCAGAAATAAAAAAAAAATAAATAAAAAATGCTGATAATTCTTACCATTAGAAAGACATTATGTGACTCAATATTCACATCAATGAACGTTAAGCTGTTCATCATTTCATAATTTGAACTGAAAGGCGGATTTTAAAAATTCATAAAACATTTTTCTCCGAGACACATTTTTGGTTGGATTTAGAGAAACAGCGCTGTCTTCCTTGTAGGGATTTAGAGCTGAAAATAAAGATTTGTTCTGATTCAATAAAAAAAAAAATAGGTTGGTGAACAAGAAAAATGACGATTATGTTGCCACATTGCTGAGATTTCAACTTTAGTTTGTTTTCAAAGATAAAACATGGATCAGGTAGTTCTACAGTATAATCTCAATACAACATTAGCAGATCCCTCTTCAACCCATGGGATAAACACAGGCACAATGTAAGGAACATATTCTTAAGTAGGACCCGTGCTCTTTCTTGTCTCTACACAGTGAGAACGCAGAGGTTGTTACAACCACGGGAAGATCAAAGAGGTAAAAGCAGTATAGCGGGGAAACCAACCCTGCTCCACAAGGGAGGATTATATGTGTTTGAAATTAAGCTGCCCTGTGGACTGTACCACACAGCTCACCCTCACTGGCCCGGTATCTGCTCACCTTACTTGCAGTAAGATTCATCGTGAGCAGCAATTACCTATGGAGCAACACAACAGTGGCACCGGGTTAGCCATGCAGTGATACTAAAGGTGTAGTCACAAAAGCCTCATTTAATCATAGCGGTGTCATTAATAATAAAAAGCCATGGTTCTACTGAAAAGAGGTCTGTTGTCTCCGGTCTGGGAAAAAGCTGCTTCCTTGACTTTTCTTTTCACAGAGCCCATTAGCAATTAATCATTTATCAGCCAACTTTAACAAATAACAGAGTACAGCTTTTTGGCTGAGTTGAACACATTCCAGCGCTACATCCCCGAGTGAGTGAGTGACACAATTGGTCAGCCTAATTTCTCTACAGCTGATGACATTCTATTTGAGTTGGTATAATATTGGTAGTCATGTGTGCTCATATCTCAAAACAATAAGTAATCTTGCATGTTCTTGAGCAGATGGTATGTTCCAGTTTAGGTGAGGTTGAGAAGGTAAAATTTGCCAGGCACTTGTCTGTAGTCGGAGGAAAAAGGTGTGTTTGATTTAATTGGTTTCCCTCAGCTCCGAGTTGTGTGACGACCCTCTCGTTTTTTTCCCCCGATTTTTGAGCTGCACGACTCATTTTAGAGGCGGGCCGAATTTCACCTTCATTGGGCGTCGTTTGTCGTGCAGTGTACAGAGGGGAGCGACGGTTGGATGAATTTCCGACAAATTTTGGTCGGCTGACGCAGGCTCTCGCACAGTGGAAGCCGAGCCACGAGCTGATTCCGAAACGTCGGCGCCTTTTTTCTCACTGCGCCTGCACGAAATGGCAACCAGATCGTATGAAAATGCCATGGCAACACAACGCTGGACAGAAAACAACAGCACCCTAAGAACAGTAAAGGTAGCTGGCTTACCTCCAATTCTCTCTGTGAAATGGACAAGCCATACTGTCCACGTCTTCCAAGCCATATGGCTGGCGCCTCTTTTTAGATGTGTCGGCACACCGGACTGCGCCAATTATCAAGGCAGGGCGCTTCTTCTGCCTTTTTAGTATTGTTGCAAAAAACAAAGCCTGCCTCAGTGCTTTCAATCAAATCTTTATTGACAAAAATTGACGTTTTTACATGTACGTTGTGAGCACTCCGGTCGCGGCTGATCGCACCTTACAGTGTGAGCATATAAATCGTGAGCTTTGGCTTTACATCGCAGACGGTTTACTCGTGCAGTGTGAGTTGGAATTAAACAACACGATTTCTAAAATCGTGCAGTATATGCCCAGCTTAAGCAGGCCTCTCCCTGCAGGAACCTGATGGGTGGAGTTTGGTCGTCAGGAGGATTCAGCTCACCTGGACTGGCTGCACTTTATAAGCTGGTGGCAGTTAGCCAGTCTCTCTTGCCCCTGGTTTCCACTCTGTTTGGTTTTGTTGTATTTTGTTTGTCTTTAGACTGCTTTCTTTTTTAGTTCTATGAAATAAACTTGTTTTTAGCTAAAACTCGTGTGTGTGTGTGTGTGTGTGTGTGTGTGTGTGTGTGTGTGTGTGTGTGTGAGATCTTCCCTCCTTTGTCCAGCCTTGAGCCAGGTTGTGATAAATTAGGTGGTTCATCTGGGATAAAGTAGTTTAGTAAGATGAAGCTTAGTCTTTGTGGTAATTTGACTCACTTTGGTTTGTATTGTGTTACCTCCTGTGGCAATGGGGGTTTGCCAATTAGAATTTAGGCATTTGGTACTTTGGTATAGTTTCATCTGGGGGTTAGGGTTAATAATCTGGGAAGTATCACATATGATTGAAGTGTTTTTTTTGGGGTTTTTTTTCTTTTGGGGGGAGAGCATTATTCTAGTTGTTTTTGTCTCTGTTTTGGTTAAAGTTTGGTATGTGTTACTCCATTGTGCAGCTTGGTTACTGGAGTTTTTCCCCATTAGGTTTTAGTGCAGTCTAATCTACTGAAGCGGCAGTGAAGTGTGCCTGCACGTCTTGCATTGCTCATCATGTCTTCCAGACCTTTCTGGCGATAAACAACATCTACTGTATTGGCCTTCTCTCTACAGAGCGTTGTGATAGACATAAGCCATTCCTTCTGCTGTGACACTACAGTAAAATGCAATGAAGAGGTATTTAGATCAGGGCTTTTTTGTCATTTGGATTATCAAGTGGCCATCATCCTTCACAAATGTTTGTTGAATGAGGCCCTTGACATTTAACAGAAGGGTTGACAGAGAAGTCTGTAAATTATACCCCTGATGCCTACATCTACTATTCAGTATATGTGTGTTGGTATTTCACTTACTGTTCAGTAGCAAAAGCTTTATACTCAATCTACAGCATTAAAAGGTATTTAAAAAATGCATTCTCTTATAAAGGTGCTCTTTGCTTCTGTGATGGAAACAACATTATATGTATAATATATATGCAACACTGGTTAAACATAATACAAAAAAGTCATAACTCTTTAAATCATCAATCACAGATTAGTGTTTCACAATTAATGCTCATTATTTGGAAGAATTAACTGGAGGTATCAAAGATCACTTCCTGTGGTAAAAGGCAAAAGGTGCCATCTTGAGGGTATATGGAAAAATTACCACACAATGGGAAAAGCTTCATAGAGAGTCCCATTATTATGACAGCCTTGTTGTACAATACAATATATATATATATATATATATATATATAAAACATCTGACAAAGTTGTATATAATAATATGCAGCTATGCCAAAGCAATTTCCCTGAACAATTTCTAAAGACTTGGCAAAGTTAAAGGAAGTCACACAACATGAAAAATAAGAGTTTTAGAAATGTTTAATATTCAGTGTAAAGTACAGTTCTCTCTCTTTTGACAATACAATTTAAGCATGAGATAGGTGTAGGGCTTCAGAGGAAAAGCATATTATGATATTGATATTTTCGTAATTTTTCATTCTAATTGCAATTTTTGAGATCCAGAATTAAGCACAAGCCTCTGGTGTCTGTGGTCTGTAAAATAACATATAACATAAGTATCCGTGAAACCTGTGCTGGATTTCATCCAATGTTGGTATTCTGCTCATTTTTATTTTATTTTCATTTTGAGATAACAACTGCTTTTCTTTCCTGTACACCTTCTGACATGAGTATCGCACTGAAATGTTGGGTGGAGATCTACTAATGGACAGAGCTTCGGCATTTCCATCATCTAAGATACCACCTGCAGCATCTTCCCTCAATTTCTGTGCTTGCTAATAAAGTGTGGAAATCTCTCCAGCTGGCGGAGGTCAGGGAGGCAAACTGTCTGGTGAATAGTAAACTCGGCTCCAGCACAGCATTTCTCCACTTCCAAGCCTGAGCAAAAGGGAATCTAATGAGGGGTCAGACACCTCCTGATGGATGTGTTGTACAGTCTGAGTTAGGCTGCACAAATACTGCCTCTGTTCTTGCAGGAAGACGGGAGTTTTGTGTGCACTGTATATTCAAGGAAGTTTGAAGAGATCCAAGGAATGGTATTATAGACAAAGGTTTAGATTTAAGTAGCCACATTTTGACCATATTGTAGATGATCAAGGGTTACTGTTCTGAGGCAAGTGAAAAGTCCAACCCAGTAGTCTAAATGAGAAAAGACTGATTTATGAATTAAGATGTTTTGGGTTGTTTGTTCTTTGTGTACTGTTTCACTCTATATATTGCTTCTTTTTACTATTAAATAAAAAACCTAATCCTACTAATCATGACTATGCAACTACATAATGTGTTTGCACAAGTCATGTGTCAGTCTGACTTGATAATCTGCAGCCTGCCATGTAATCAACATTCATGATTATTTTCTGCCACCTGCTGTCTTGAGGCTGTAGTGCAGCAGTAATGTATCAGAACCATAAATGCCTGCTGCTGCCTATGTCCAATAGTGGGAAAAATGACAGTACATAGTGAAAACAATGAGAAATCGGTTTTAATAATTATTATCATTGTTGTTTTTGGTGGTTGTTGTTGTTATTTAAAATAGGATACATATAGTTTTTACTTTTTTAGTTGGATACTAACACCGGTTTTTGAGAGAGGGAGATTGGTGACTTGGAGATTTATTTTTAATTAAATAAATTGAAACTTGGATTATGCCTTATTTATGTGCTACGTTTTTTTTTTCAAAGAAATGTATATCCAGGGGTTATATGTATATGGCTTCATGGTTATTGCAGGCATTTAATACTGAACTGTAAATGTATCAGCAAATACAGTGGAGGTCTTGACTAAAATAACTTTTACAAACAAAATAAAGTTACAGACTACATTGGTTTTAATTCTGAAAACCATCCTGAGTGTTCCTGTAAAATTGGCATGACAACCACACTTAAAGGCTTCAAGCAGTGATTCCCATTGTAAAACCTCATAAAGAAGCTGTCGTAATTCTTGTTGTCAGTTCTTTATCGATTCTCCTGTTGTTTTGATGTAAGTAAAGGCATTACTCTTTGCTCTTTACTTTTCTTCGACTGTGAGTTTTAAAAAGAGTTTCTGGATTTTTCTGATCAGGTGTACATATCTATCCTGGGCAGTGTCTTCTGGCAAGGCAGGGCAAAGGTGTCTATCAGGAAATTCTGGTCATGCAAAACCCAACTGTGCCGTTCCCTCTTGGGAGTGGTAGAAACATTAAAAAGATACTTCCTCATTGACTAGCTCTCCATGCTAGACTCAAATACAGAGCGATCTCGGACAAATTAAGGTATGAAAACCTTTTCCTTTTTTTTTACATACAATACATCATATACCCAATCAAAAAAAATGTGGGCTAATAAACCTTTTGGCAGGTGAGTTAACATTAAAATCGAAAGGCTTAGTTACCAGATGAAAGGATAAATGCAACATATAAACTGTAGCGCAAAATGTAGCTACTTCAAGCTGAAACAAATAAATACATTAACTAGTTTGAATAATGAAAGCTCCTAAGTTTGTTTGGGGTTTTTTTTTTTTTTTTTTTTGAAAGAATGGTAATGGTCACCGACTCACATTTATTCAAGGACTCTGTCTCTTTAAATAAAATAAAAAATGTTTCACTCCAGGAAGTAGTCACGCTCTAGGAGACTTCTGGTTTGGGCGCCTGCCTTCAAAATAAATGTTTGAATGTTTGTGTTGTCGGAGAAATAGACAATTAGCAGCAACAACTTGAACAACTGTTCCCATTGAATATATTCCAAAAGTGAGGGATTTAATTTTTCTGTGAAATGACTGTATTCCTTAAAATCGGGCATAGATTTGTGGAGAAGGCGCTTTTATTCTGAAGAAATCAGACCGGAAAACTTTTTGTTGTAGCCGCTGGCCCAACACAACAGTCATGTTTGCAACGTATAGTTAGCAACGCTACGCTGTAGCTACATTTTTAGCTGCTGTAAATGATTCACTTTTTACCCAGGTTGTTCTTCTTTCTCTATAATCATGAACAGGACGCACCTGAAGCGGTTCACTATCTTGAGGATGGCTCTGTCCGGCTCGGAAACGATGGACCAGGACGAACAAGGAGAGACTTTCTTATTCCGGGCTTGCAGAATAGCGGCTGTGGTTGCACTGTACTGGTTTATTTCAATAACAATGGTGTTCCTTAATAATTATCTGCTGGACAACCGAGACTTGGACGCGCCACTGTTCGTCACTTTTTATCAGTGCGTGGTGACGGTTGGTCTGTGCTGGGTCATGCAGCTGCTGTCCAAGTTGTGCCCGGGGCTCATCGACTTCCCGTCGGTCAGATTCGACTTGAAGACGTCACGGGAGGTCCTGCCGCTGTCCATTGTGTTCATCGGCATGATCACCTTCAACAACCTGTGCCTGAAATACGTCGGAGTGGCTTTTTACACTATCGGCCGTTCACTCAGCACAGTTTTCAATGTGCTGCTGTCGTATGTCATCCTGAAACAAACCACATCTTACCAAGCCTTACTGTGCTGTGGGATCATACTTGGTAGGCCAACCTTCTTCTTTCCTGAATAGAGACAGTTAACGCAGTATTTTTCTCGATTAGATAAATAATAAATGATTTGTCAACCTTTGCACGTGATTAATAGTCTTGATGAATGCAGCACAAAGTACGTTACAATAAAGGAATTGCATGCACCAGGTGCATCACATGAAAGGACATAAAACGAGTAGAAAAACATCAAAATCATTCATATAAAATGAGAAGGAAATGATTAGGAAAGACAAACCAAAATCCATTAACTGTTTGTAAAATGTTGTGGAAATTATTCATTATGTGTGAATAATACTGCATAAAAGTGTCTGATGTATACATTATATTAAACATTTCAATTTTAATAGCATTCAACTTAATAGTTGATATGTACAATACCAGTCAAACGTTTGGACACAATGGAAAAGTGTATCCAAACTTTTTACTGGTACTGTATGTTTAGGGCTGAAAAATGAATTGAAATCTTATTGAAATCGCAATTTGGCCAAATGACACATTGAATATCACAGGAGCTGCAAATTATTTTTGATATAGGTAAAATGTGTCACAACAGAACATAAATTAAGCGTTGTGATGCTACAGAGATGCCACCGGTTGCAAATCATATTCTCTAAAATATTAAATAAACAAAATTAAATATTAAAATTACCATTCCCACGTAATTGTCTCGTATCACAATCACCAAAATATGATGTTTCTTTATTTTGCAGATCGTTCAGCAATTAGTGCTGAAAAGATCTGTCACCGAATAACATTATTTAGTCATTTATCAAGCAGACATCGCAAACTTTCATTAGTTTCTGCTGTTATGTTTTATTTCATTGTAAATACCCAATTTGTGATGATATATATCCAATGTAATGTTTTTTGTTTTTTCAGGATAGAACAGTCGTCTCTGGGAATGTGTGAATTTTGACTTTTCACTATTTTCTGACACAAACTTGTCATTTAATTCACTTTGTAGTACTAATTTTAATCACAATTTCAGTTCTTGTCTATAAAGTGTATAAGTCCAAGAAATATAAGTTATTCACTTAAATGACTTTTTAAAAAGAAATATTGGTAAGAAAACTGTCCTGTGATGTCACAGACCTGTATGTTTCCTTGTTTCTCAGGTGGATTCTGGCTTGGCGTGGACCAGGAAGGCATGGCGGGGTCCCTGTCCTGGTCAGGCGTCTTTTTCGGGGTACTTGCCAGCGCTTGTGTTTCTCTCAATGCCATCTTCACCAAGAAGGTGATGCCAGCAGTGGACGGAAACATCTGGAAACTGTCCTATTACAACAACATTAATGCCTGCGTCCTCTTCCTGCCGCTCATTGTCGTGTTTGGAGAGGTGGGTCGCATCGCCAGCTTCAGCCGCTTCACTGACCTCGGGTTTTGGGGTATGATGACACTCGGAGGAGTGTTTGGTTTCGCCATCGGTTACGTCACAGGTCTCCAGATCAAGTACACTAGTCCTCTCACACACAACGTCTCAGGGACGGCAAAGGCCTGCGCGCAGACTGTTATTGCAGTGGTGTACAACTCCTCCAGTAAAAGCCTGCTGTGGTGGACCAGTAACATGATGGTTCTCGGCGGCTCGTCAGCCTACACTTGGGTTAAAAGTCTAGAAATGAAGAAGACTCCCCTCAAAGACTCTCAGGACTCGGCCAAGGAAAAACTGCTTTCAGGGGAGAAAAGCGGTTTGGGAGTATAGCCATTGTGCAGCGTAACAATAGGCTAAGAAACCTGTAGCCTTTAACCATGTGGTGTGAGAAGTAGCGGTTTTAGTAGTACATGCACGGAATCAGTGATTTGGGTTGGGTTTAATAGTCTTGTGGGTTTTATACAGTTTGACTTGAGGTATGAAGGCATTTGTATGTATATATATTTAAAGCTTCATATTCATTTGAGGCATTTTTAAAATTATTTTTAAATTATATTACAGAGAAATATAATAATGTGTCTTTTATGCTCTAGTCTACAGATGAAGGAATAAAGGAAGTTTTTATTCACAGGGAGGGAAGAAGCATTTACTCAGTTTGAGGGTTATTGGCATCATGGCATCAAAAGCTTATATTTAGCTTTTCTATATCTATTGTTTAATTCTGATCATGATATTTTTCTTAGAAGGGGTGTCGGACATGCAAATTGCTGCCATTTTTTTATGAAATGTCACGATCGCGAAGGGGAACAGACAGTGGGACCAACGTAGGCTTTAACCTCCAAAGAAAACACTTCCTCAGCATTTTGAACTGTTGTGCATCATTTGCTACAGCACACTATGTTTCTGAGCTGAGTAAAACTCTGCAAACATAGGCGTTGGTGACTATTGTGTTTCTTTGCAGAGGTGTCAGCTGTGGGATCATGTGTGAACATTAAACAGCTCTCTGAAGTCTAATGTTTGATATGAAGGCAGACGAACAAACAATGTGAACGTGGTTAATAGAATTATGACCGTCATTATTCAGAGCACAGAGGAAGGTGAATATTCTCAGACCTGCTGAAATAAATACAAGCTGTATCAACCAAATGAATAGACGACACAGATAAAGGTTACTGAATGTAGATCACCCGATCATCAGGTCACCAGTAGCACCAGGAGCAAAGTAAATAGTTGAGAATGGTTTTGAATAATGTATCTACCGAGAAACTGCAATTATTAGTCTTTAAAAAATAAGAAATATCATTGCCCCTTGATATGTTTGAAACTGAATTACACTGAGGAGTTTTACTTTTTACGACAAAATAAATTTTATGATAAAACCCATTTCTCTCTGTGTCTCTACTCAGTCATTTTGATTTTCTTCTCAAATTTTATTTTAATTTCTCCCTTCGTTGAACTGTTTATAGAAATAAAATAAAAATGCACCATGTGCTTATTATTTTTGTCCCAACTTTGAATTGCTTGCTTTGGGCAAACTAACTGTTGATGAGATGCAACAACAGACGGGATTTTTCTACATATTTACATTTGAGGATTAACAATTTAATTTCTTTCTTTTTTTTCATTTTAATTTTCAGCTCGTGCTAAATTCTAGCTGGTCGTTGTAGCCTGCCGGGTTTGGAGTAATTCAGTTGTCTGCTGGCAAAGGCAATCAAAGCTTACTTCATGGAACTGCTGCAAAGCTTAATCCGTCTTCATTCGTTCTACGTCTGGGGTCTCGTTTGAGGTGATATGTTTCAGTGAGAGGGCCCCTGGATGTGTCTCTATTGTCTTGAGTTGGGGAAGGTCAGTGGATGTGGGAGCAGGGTTGGATGAGAGCCTCTGGCCTCCAAATGGAATATTCCTCTGAGCAACTGGGGGGCTAAAAATAACCCGACAGAGCACCATGGGTAATTACATGAACCAAAAAACACTGGTCTCTGATGTCGAGAACTCATTTCAACAGTGAGTTTGGACCTGTGACACAAATGAGAGTTTTATAACTGTGTCATAGTGTGGAATACGTAATCCCCACCCCCACCCCACCGCACCCTTCATCTTTCCCTCTCATGTCTGGTTGGGTCAGGTTCAACATGAGAGAAGGAAGCAAAATCTTCAGCAGTGATTGACGGTTCAAAGGCTGCGAGCATCAAAAGTAGTCACTCATGTTTCTTTATACATGTCAGCTCAAAGTGGTGGTCAAAATGTGGTTGGCACTGTGTCGATGGGAGACTTAATTACCACTGGGGTGTTTTCAGTTATGAATCATGACGACTGTTTTTTTTGCTGTCTGTAGAAACATATTCCCACCATGCAATATATTTAACCCCTTACACTGTTTTATACAGTTTAATACCCATAGCCTCATGATGAAATGCACCTTAAACCTGCATTCATTGATTTTTTTTTTTCTTTTTGAACACTTGAGGGCAGCAAAGATGACCCTGACCTAATATCGCCTCACAAATTCGATATGGCAAACATGGTAGCAAACTGATTTATACGGAGCAGCGTTAGGATTCATTTGGAGTGGTATTTTTGGCCAATATTCACTCTCCTTCTAGCTCTGTTTTTGACTCCACCAACTCCTCCGTCTGTCACTTGGTGATGGGCAGAAAGGAAACTACGAGTCTTTCACTGAAAATATGAAAATCACCCTGATGAGATCAATGAGATTGAACCAAAAGAGGGAAGTTGCAAGCTATAAATAAAAATATTGAGCTGAATGACAGTAATAAGCTGTGTGGAGCTGGGGTGGGGGGTTACTACAAGTGATCTCTTTCAGAGTTCACCAGTGCATTACTGTAGGTTTTTATCCAAGACTACAACCACACATTCTAGCATGGTGGTAAAGTGAAAAAGGTTCTTCAGATCACTAGGTCCGGGGTACCCCAGGGGTCCTTGATTGGGTTCCTGGGGGTCTCCAGCAAAAAAGGGGAATCATTTTATTTTCACTATCATTCCATCCTTAATTAACACAATGACAGAACATGTGACTATTTTGGTCGTAGGTTTCAAACACTTTCTGTGATAAAACATCTAAAAGCAAACATTATTTGGGGGACCCAGGGACAAAATCTTATCAAATGGGGGTCCGCAATCTAATTTGTGTCAGTTTAGGGATGATAAGAGTTCTTCTGTACCTGTCTAACATGTTTTGGGCTGAAATCAGGGTAAAAAGTAATTTATGTTGACTTGTGAACTTGAAAGTGTGGGGCTCTACAAAAAATATATATATATGTGTGCATAATGACAATATGAAACCATGACTTGAAAAAGAAAGGGGGAAATTTGCTGTGAACTTTTTCACAGTAATTAAGATGCCAAAAATCTCAGTCAAAGTGATTGTATCAGGTATCACAAAAAGTAAAATAAAAAAATAAACAACAGTCTTTAAAACAGCAAACAACAGTTAAAGTCACGTAGCTTTATCGCTCTCAATCTGTCAGCTCACAACCTGCTGTAATGGAGAAGATGAGAACAGATATCAAAACACGGAAACTCCTAGGTAACAGCTTAGGTAATGGAAAAGCAGCCTTGGTCATGAAATGGGCTGTGTCGATCCTATCAGCCTCATTGCTCCTGGCAAATCTGCGTAGACTGACATCATAAACATTTCATAGGGTTATTAGAGGTAACATCTGTTATCTGTCATGTCTGGCCTGACAGCTGGTGTATGATGAGGCATCAGTGAACAATTTTGGCTTGATGCATGTGCAGATATGTATTTTTTAAGTATTTGAAAAAATAAAAATAAAGATTTTGAATATCTAACTTGCAGCTTTGGAGAAATTCACTTGTTTTCTTTCCTTGAAACCTCTTTCAGCAAACTGACAGATGGAGTTTTTTTTTTTTTTCTGGACATCACTGTTTTCCTCATTAGGATGTCTTTATTTCCCCCAAATGCACTTTCCACTTTCTTTGCCAGCAAGTATTTTCCCCCTGTTACTATTCAGCGTGCAGCAGCACTTATTCTGAACTCACACCAGGAGCAGAGCAGCAGGAACTAGTTGCAGTCCTACCATCGATTTGAGCTATACAATCTCAAAGCAAATACAACATTTCACAAATGAAAAAGCATCATGGAAGGAATGGGTTAAGGATCTCTGTCCATTATGCTGAGATGGGTGAATTCATCATCCATAGTTACGTCATATTTTGAGCAGAGAGAAACATCTGTAGATAACACTGAGCTAGCGCGACCTTCTTGGGACTTCTTTAGAGGTTTATTGCTGTGAGTTTGGCAGCCAACATGTTCACTTTCCTCTCGTGGAAAGTACCCGTGCCCACTCTCCTGGACCCCAAGCTCTGCTACCTCCTCTTAAATCTCTGTTTTCGTGTAACAGCTTGGCCACATGGTGAGTAAAGTTGCAGTTTAGATTGAATGTTGTTTTTGTTGTACACAATATTGGATGGTCTTTATATCATGTGGCTTCCCTTTTTGTGAAAATGCTGCTAATTTTTTAAACAAAAAATAAGGCTGGTGACTTTATTGCTGACTAAATCTGGAGTTATTTCATGAGAGTGAGTCACTTGTTCTGCTAGGACTGGTCTCAATTCATGCTACTATGCAACTTCTCCTGCTGTAGCCTGTATACAGCCTCTCCCTTCCCAATTAATGCAGATATTGGACATATTAGTGAGGGTTCAAAGTCTGGGAGGCTTTTACATTTCATTTAGCACAGAAATCCATAGTTATTGATGGGTAGAATTAATCGTGTGATGATGACAATTGGCTTCTGAGATTCATCCTGAGTCCACTTTGCACCATTCACTGTTTGAGAGAACAATACAAAATGCTCAATAATATATCTGCTATTCAAAAAAGGGTTTTTGGAAGAAAATAACTTCTTTAGTGGGATTTGGGGACATATTTGAACTGGTCTCTGTATCCCAAGCTGCTCAACATGGCCCATCATTGTGGGTCAAGGTAAGATTTTATCCACAAACAGAATGCAGTCCAGCTTGAGCCTGAAAGCCTCATCTGCCACAAAATCACCTGCCAAGAAAAATTTCACACCTCAGCAATTTGTTCAGTCATCGTGAAATGTTGTACCTGTGTTGTACAGGGAAGTCTGATCTGGATCATCAGATTACAGGAAAATATGCTATAGGGATGAATTTGAGTAGCTGCCCTCTATAACCACACGTAGAAGCATATGAGTTTTTTTTTTTTTATAGAGATAAATATCTTTGTGCAATTCTTCACCTGTAAGTCATTACATTTTATTTTGACCACCAAAAATGAAAGTATCAGAAGGCGGTTATTGAGTTTGATCCAAGGGTCTCTTGTTCTGGCTCCACAGTTCCGACAGGGGACAACTGCCCGAGCTCCGAGTGGAGCGTCATGTGTCGTCCATGTTGCGAGTACCACCTGATCCAGTGTCGGTGTCCCTCAAAAGGGTCGATGGTAGGTTACACTGTACCCTGCTGCCGCAATGCTCTGGATCAGTGTGACCCCTGCATCATTCACCCAGGTACACTCTCATTGTCGCTTATATACAAATTGTTTTATCAGGAATAGTCTAGGAGATGCTTACTGTTCACATCAATGTTCAGTATAAGCCACATCACTAAGGTGTTATATTAGTCACTGACTGAGAGTTATAAATGGACTTAAAATTGTTAATCTCAACCTCTTTCTGCCTTTTGTCCTTGCGAGGCTGCAGTCTGTTTGAAAACTGTAAGAGCTGCCACAATGGAACATGGAAAGCCAATGACGATTTCTTCGTCAATGGAAAGTATTGTACAGAGTGCCGCCAAGGCTGGAGTGGAGGCGATTGTAAAAGTGAGTCAAACTGCTGTAATGCAGTATTGCCGTAAGGCCTTATCTTGCCACAGAATAGACCGAATATTCTGAATAGTCATTGCTGACGAGAGAATGCATGAATCACGTGGTGCATACAGTTCGGTAATGCAAAGCACTCCACCAAGCCCAAGTGAAGATGATGTGCTCTTTTATATCATAAATACAGCTCTTTGGCTGAATGCTTTTCTTTGTAGATTACATTTACCAGTATAGTGTTATCTGGCTAGTCACCATATAAAATGATAAGTTTATAGAGTCATATGTGAGGCCTAAGGTAAATGCAACCATTGACAACTAAGTCATTCCAGAATGACGGACAGAGCTGTTTCAGACTGGCATATGTTGTAGTACAGCTTTACAATCGTTGCTCATATTTGCAGCATTTGTGAACATTGAAATGTGCTTTGGTTTATTGCAAGTTAAGAAGAAATATAGTAATCCATCACTTGAGTTTAAATCTCTTTAATATCTATGAAGAAATACACAAATATACATGTTCATTTTGGGGGCTGTAATCATTATCAGTTTTCTGGTCCACAGTTTTCAGACTGCCACATCCACATTTGTAATACACGATAAGGTCACTTGGTGGCGACAACGCTTTTTTATTTGGTTTCAGCTAAGCTACAGCTGCAACTATAGACAACTGCCAGTTTCTACTTGAAGCATCTATTCTAAAAATACAAAAATTTTGAAAAGGATCCATGTTTTTTAATTTTCTTTAATTATCAATATAATACAGCAGCAGCTCCAAACCATTTAAATCAAATGTGTGCTGGTAAAGCTAATGGTGACATAATGCTATTATTAGAAGAAAGCAAACAGGTTTACCTTGTTGCCACTCCTTTTATTCACTCTCATGGTATTTTTCCGTTCTTTATTTTTTCATGGCCCAGGGCAGAGTACCACTTTGAGGCCATTCTATTGTGTACGGCAAGTCCGACACAATCAAAAGAGGAGCGACTGTGCCACTTGTGTTGTCCTGTACAACCTGTTCAGAGAGTGCGACAGACAAACTGACAAAGTACAGGCTGTGTGATTTCACTAATGCTTTGCTAAAGAAACTATTTTTTGTGAATTCTGAAATATTCCAAAGGCCCTAAACCTTTAACCATTAAATCCCAATTCAAACCTTCATTTCAACCCTCAGTGGACTGACAGAAAGCAATTTGGAGCATTTGCTGTGTCTTGTTTAGCTTTTTTTACTCCTCTGAAAAACACACGTTCCAGCTTGAATGCCAGCATGATGTTAATAATCATGGTTTTTGTAGTGGCTGGTTGGATCCCGTCATCTCATCATTTTTTGGATATTATCTGCCCTCTTACACAGCGTGTCACATTGCTGGTGCTGCTTTCCACAATGAAAATGCTGGGTTCCACTGTGATAAACAAATATTTGACGGTTATGTGAATTCACTAAATGAAAGTAATTACAGTTCTCTTGTGGGAAATAGCATGCGGAGGCGTCATCCAGCGGGCTCAGGGTCACATAGCCCTGGAGAGTTACCCAACAAATGCCCGATGCGAATGGACAGTGCACGTGCAGAAGGGCAGCAGCATCGAGCTCAGGTAGGTCACTTTTCCAGGGCTCTAATGCAAAGTCAAGTCCTTTACAAAGAGAGATAAGAAAAAAAATCATAATATCGCCATATGACTTTGTCTGAAAAGTCCAACACGTTATTGATAATAAGGATTGCTGAGCCCCAAGTGATAAACTGGTAAGACAAGCAGTCTAGAGATTTGACTGTCTGTGTTTGGATTAATGAAAAGCCTAGAGCTCAGAATACTTCAGGGTTAGCACTGACATAGGCTCAAGTCAGGGCAAATATTACCATAGTACACAAACAGCAAATTTGGAAGTTGTACATCAAATTATTTCACTGATTATCTTCTCTTTTCTACTTGTTAGTGAAATGTTTTTATGTTTTGAGTGCAACAAAACGTCCAAAAAAAATACACAGTGTCAGTCTCACAAAACCATGTTAACAAAACTAGTGAGTCATTAATGAGTAACTTCTGGGAATACCCTCCAACGTGGACTAACATGGACAAGGCCAGTGATGGTTTTATTCCGTTAACTAACTCAGTAATCCTGCTGAGACAGGCTAAGCAAAATTATGTGTTTTTTGTTTTTATGTGCTTGGAACTACTTTTCCTCAGTGAGCAACTCTATGGGGGACAAACTCATTATCAGTCTGTCAAATGATGTTGAGGTCAAAGCACAGCAGCCAGACAGCCCTGCATTAGCCAACATAATTGGACTTATTGTTTACACAATTCAGCACTTGGAAGACTGTTTTTCAGTGTTACACATTGGGTTGAAATAAATCTGTGAAACATCACTTCTCCATGGTTATGCTGCAGGTTCTCACTGCTCAGTTTGGAGTCTGACCATAACTGTCGTTATGACTACGTTGAGGTGCGAGACGGCGACGATCTGAGCTCCCCTGTGATTGGCCGGTTTTGTGGGGATCAGCTGCCTCCTCCAGTAAAAAGCTCTGGGAATTTCTTGCACATCCTTTTCACCTCAGATGGCTACAACAACTTTGATGGATTTGTTATTACTTTTCAGGAGAGTTCAGGCAGGTATAATCGTTCTTAGTGATGTGAATGTAACACAGATACAGTATGGACATGGGATTGACAACGTTTATAGCAGTATTTCTGTATTATATTGCATTGGTGTTCCTCTCATTTTGTCCTCACTCTATAGTAGATTTGGCTGATTCACTGTATGAAGTTGGCTTCCTCTGTAGACACGACATACACAGAATAACAATGTCTGATATATTCTTATTCATGATATACTGTAGGTATCTACTTCAGATATCATGAATACATGATACGGATGATACTCCTGTTTCCATGCGTTTTGCTTCTGAACATTTTTCTTTCATTTCTGTGTGTATATATGTGTTTGTGTGTGTGTATGTGTGTGAGTGCGCGTGTGCAGCCTCCTACACAGAGCAGTGATGTGAATCGGGCATTCATGGACACAGATTTATCATACTGCTCCTCTGTATTTGCTTTCTTTGAAGCAAATCATGCGTCTTGCGTTGCAGTCTTTTTTTTTCTAATGGACCTTCACTCTTGCAAACTAACCTCCCCATATCACAGTGTTACATAGTCCACGAGTGGATGTTAAGGCATATTCCAGTAATACTTCAGTAAATATTAAATCAATAAGTCAAAAAAGAGCAGAGTTTTCAGCATGTAATGAATTCTGGGAGAAAAAAAGACCCTGTGAAAAAAGATAATATGACAACAGACCAAACTAAACGATAGTTTTTAGAGAGGCTAGAGTAAAAGAGATCCATTTCTTTCCTTTTACTTTCTCGTTTTATTTCATAAGGTTGATATAATTGATAGACTCTCCACTTCAAAACTCATAATTTGTGGGGTTCCTCAGGGCAGTATCCTGGGGCCATTATTATTTTTATTACATACATTAATTTAAAAGCAGTCTGCTTCCCCCCCGTATTTTCAAAGTTTTAGAAAAAGAAAAAGAAAAAAATGATCACTGGTTGGTTTCACTTCACAATTATAAAGGGATTGCCATACACATGCAGCAAGAGGTAACCGAAGTAAAGTTATTCCTTTTAGGGGAAAAATACTAATATTTATTTACTGCAGAGGTTTTTTTCAACAAGCCAAACTCAAAATATCAATATGTAAAAATGAACCTCCTAGGACCTGGCGTCCACATATGTCACCTCACATTTTGGGTTCTCTAGACCACAATAATAACTTTTTCTCAACAAGGGCCTGGTGACCACATATGAGGATATTATATTGCCACTCAGTAATCGAAATTTAAAACTAATGTCCTCATATGTGGATATCATTTTTCTCAGGTCCCAATCAGCCTAAATAGCAAAGAGAAATTAAAAATGCACGCCATGCAAGAGTTCGGGTCTTAGGAGGTTAAAGGATTTTCAAACTTTATCATCATTTTAGTACGACTGATGTGAATTAATTTAATAGCAATTGTGAATCTTTATTCAGTTTTATTAGCTGCTGATTCCGTTTAGGTTTGTCTTTCATTTATTAAAATTTCTCCACAGTTTCAGCCAGTAGGAATCCAGTGTGTGCACCTCCAGAGGAACTGGCCAATGGATATTTGCTACCTGTATATGGCCTCAAGGACGAGGTTGTGACTGTAAACTATCGGTGCCATCCACCTTTCACTCTCACCGGCTCCCAGCAGAGGACCTGTCAAACTAATGGCATGTGGAGTGGCACAGCTCCCACATGTGTGAAAGGTACCTTTTCACCAGGTCGTTTCTGGTCTTCATTTCTCATGTTTATACAGTACAAAAGCCACATAATGCATTTGTTGGGGGAATTTTCTCTCGCTCCTCTCTCACAAATGTACTCATATAGGCCAAACAAGCAGAGTCCAGTGTGCCCCTCCACCCAAATTGTCGAATGGCTACCACAGACCTGCTCTTGACACAGCAACGGGCGCAGAGACGGTTGAGTTCTTCTGTAAAAACTCCTACATTTTGACTGGAAACCACCTGAGTGCCTGCCTCTCTAATGGATCCTGGAGTAGCAGGCCACCAAAGTGTGTGAAAGGTAGTTGTTTTCAAAAACACATTAGGGCTGCAAACAAACTGTTATACACACACAAACACACAGAAAGTAGCCTGTTGTTCCACTTCATTACTATGTGACGACAGCACAAAATGTAAGTCCGATTATTTGTTTATATGACACAAGTCCTGGCGTGTGAACAAAAGCACAGTTTAGCAGTTAGAGCTCTATGATAAGTGCATAGTCAACAAGGCCATTTTTAAAGATGGATAGTTGTGAATTTTTCTTAATGAAGAATACGTTTGCCCCTGATTATTTTATGCTTAGAATTGTTCTTGTTTACTCTGAATAACTTACCCTGCTTATCACAATTACTCATGTTACGGAAACAGCTGTTCAACAATGGAAGCCCTGAAAGTGATTCTCATGCACTAACAGTCACATGTTTGATTTGCCTCTTACAGCTTGTCGAGAACCCAAAGTGTCTGAACTTGTGCGACAAAGCGTTGTGAGGCCACATCTATTATCAAGGTATCCTTTATGACTCACATCATTTTAGCCAATTTAAAACCGCTATGTCTAGGTGTTTTGTTGTGAAAACTGGTGCAGATTATGTGATTATGTGTAATCTCAGTGTGTGTACTGCAGATTTCTGGTGCCACCAAACAGTTTAGTAGTACAAATCATACAGGTGAGTGTAGAAGCAATGCATATCCCTAAATGTGTCTCAGAAACGGAGAACATGTCAAACTGGTGTAATTATAATAGATTTTACCATTTTAATGTCCAACAATATTAAAGTTACCATCTCTGATTTTATAATACAATCCATCAACTGCCACCAAATCAACAAATACAGTATTTTCAAATGAAATGTTATTGGGCAGAAAAAAAATCAGACAATGCAACTTTAATAGAGCCTGGAGGCTCATTATTAACCCTGGAAATAGTCATTTGAAAAACACATTTTACACAAGGGAGTTTGCTCTGTCTTTTGTTTTGTCCGACTACTTTTAATTATGCATGGCTAACGTTTGAAATGATTAATCTTGTTCTAGACGTTAATGTCACATTGGTGACAGTATTTCCACATGAAGCGAGTTAAGTGCAGATAAGGAGCCACTAAGACAAACTGCATTTTTTTCCCCCCAGAGAGAGTCCAAACCAGAGACGGCTCTCATCGAGGTACGGCATGCATGATTTGTTGTCAGCTGGCTTTATTCCACTGGACAGACAGTCCAGTGCAGGAACAGATGACGCAGCTTTGGACGAGTTTCCTCGTGGTTTTCACTCGGTCTACACGAGCATCAAATACAAGTGTGCGTCACCTCTCTACCACCACACAGGAAGCCCCCGACGCACCTGTCTGAAGACCGGCAGGTGGAGTGGGCGTCATGTTTCCTGCTCGCCAGGTGAGAGCAGCAGCAGTTTAGACCCAGCTTGTTAAGTGAAACCTGAGTTACTTTCAAAGAGGAAAAAAACAGCAAATTTTCTCCTTTAATATGACGCTTAAATTTAACTTTACATGAGGGTGTGTTAATTGTTGTAATTTACAACATTGAAAGAGATTTTACCGCTGTAAAATTCTACTGTTTCCATGGACACTGTTGATTTTCTGCCATTAGCGCTTGTGATAGGCCTGTTGTTTTGATGGGAACTTCACCACGGTGATCTTTGGTTGCTAAGGTCTTTTGTACAATAATTTAACTGACTTTAAGCCATTCCTGAAGTTTAAGACTAAGATGAGAACAAAAGCTTTAATACTTAAGTCAAAATTTTTTTTTAAACAGATTTTCCAGATGTCAGTATTCCTTTAAACACCCTACACACAGATTGTGTTTCAGAACTTTTTCCTTGTTTCCTTGTTATTTATCTGAACAATTATTAAACACAATTGTGCACATTTGCCAGTATGTTATGAAATGACTGAGTTGAAATTCTGAATTTTTGGCACTCTCTCTCTCCTCTTGTTCCCTTCCTACAGTTTGTGGCAAATTTGCCACTTTCAGTGTTCACAACCTCTCAGACACTCAGTGGCCGTGGCATGCAGCCATCTATATCCGCTCACCTCCTGATCACACTGCCAGCGGCTCCCACAGGTCCCGTGGAATGAGCGTGTCCGAGCAGCGGGAGGTGTCGGAAGAATCTTCGTTCTGGTACCTGACCTGCAGCGGGGCTCTGCTCACCCAGCGTAGCGTCCTGGTGGCAGCTCAGTGTGTGGTAGGCAAGGACAAGCAGCAGCCCCTTCACCCGGCACATGTGAAGGTTGTCATAGGAATGCAGAACCAGCCGAGAAGCCAGCGCCACCTCAGGGTACAACACAGTCATTAGTTTCAATGTGTAAGGTCCTGATTGCCAGTTGAAAAAGTCATTTAAATCACATTTATTTCACCTTTAAACCAGAAACCTAAACATTTTTTGACCTGCAAATTACCAAAAGCATTATAATTATGGTTAAACCTTTATTTTTTTTGGTCATAAAGAAGAAAAAAGTCTCCCATGACTGCAACATTTACCAGTCTTAAGCTAGGAATCCTCATTACATAAATATAAGCTTGTGGATAGGTTTTTGTTTGTAAATGATTCATGTGTGCACTTAAAGCCTTACTGCGATACAACTATATTTGTTTTGGATAAGAAATATTTGTGCATCTTGCCGCATATTATCTGATCTCAATATATTATATATTCCAAAATAACTTCCAATTTTTACCAATTTTTTCTCCCTTTCCTCCTCAACAGGTTTCAGATATTTTAGTGCATCCAAACTTTTACGTTGCTCCAGACTCCAACGTGGCTGTGCTCAAGCTAAAGGACAAGGCCAAGATCAGTGAGCGCGTGTTGCCAGTGTGTCTACCCAGAATGCAAGGAGGAGAGGTGACAGTGCAGGAGGCTTACACCACGAGGTGGATTTTACCAAACAATCAGAGGCACCTGGGCCGCTACACCGCTTCCAGCCAGAGCAAACTTGTTGAGCTGAGTGATGTTACTCAATGCGAAAGAGAGTTTGCACAAGGAGGAACACATACCACAGAGATCAGTGACAATGCACTGTGTGTCATTAGGAAGCCGTCCAGTCCTGAGAGCCCCTGTCCTAGTGTTATTCCAGGCCTCACAGCCGTGCCAGCTGGGTTTTCATCCACAAGTGGTGTGTTGTCTGGTCACGAGGAGACTCAGGGAGCCTCCGGCACAGGCTGGCAGCTGCTTGGTTTAGAGAGTTTCAGCTATGAGGAAAAGAACTGCCACCTACAGACTTACACGGTTCAGACACGAATAAGCAGCTTTCGAGACTGGATAGGGGAAAACATGAAATAGATTGTTCTTTTTTCTCAACATCTTACTCAAAGATCATTTTCAGTGGCTGTTTAATAGTGGTTTATCTCCAGTCTCATAAATCTCATATTTGGTGTGAATGGCAGATAAAGAGGACACAGTGTCGTGCTTCCTGTCTGTGTTAATATCATGTGAGGTGTGAGGACTGTTTACCTGCCACTCCTCTTGTGTCTCTTGTGTGTGCATGTTATTGTTCTGTATTTGGGTCATCACCACTTCAAACTAATCAATGTGAGCCGGTTAAGATGCACACCCACGTTCTCATGATGTCGACATGTTACCTTATTTTTCTGTGAAATATTGTTCACAATAAAAAAAAAAAAACATTGTAGATAAAGTAGATGAATGCTATTTTAACTCTTGGTCCTTGTTACTGTACTTTTGTAATTTGAAAATGAAGAAATATAATGTCATATCATTTAGTATAAAATTAAGATACAATCAAAAGCTGGTTTCAAATCTAAAAAGTATTTAAGAGCTGAGTCGCTGTCTCCATTCTGCTGACCTGTCCTTGGGTGTTGAATCCCTGCCAGCTCCAGCCCTCTGACCTCTGACTATCCTGCAGATAAAAACTTTCCAAGAAGGATAAATTATTATCTGCACATAGCAAGGCGCATGCATACGTTTATTCTCTTCTAAGTTGATATTAGAACTTTTATTATTCCATGTGTAGGCACTGTTTCAATTTCCAAATAAAAAAATATGCATATTTTAGTCATCTTTTAAAAAGCAGTACCATGCAAACAGCCCACCATTTAGAGTTCAGCGAGAGCTCATTTGCCTTATTTGCATGCATTTCCAAGCTGTGCGTGTGAGCACGTGCGTGGCAGGGACACCGTGTACGGACTGCATGCTCAGCTGTCGCAGTAAATATGTGCAGTACCTGTGTGTCTGCTGCATGTTTGCATGTGAGCTTATGCGTTCGTGAGTTTCTCTGCAGACTGTCCAACATGTGCTGTCATTGAGAAACACACTGAGAGGATTTGCTAAACTTAGCTCTTACTCCTGAGACGCAGACACCCTCTGTGCTTCTCCGCGGCTTTGTGCAGGACACCTTTTAAGCCCAGCCAATTAAACAGTGAGTAGTTCAGTGTTCACTCTCTGCAACCTGCAAAGTGAATAGAGAGAATAATGCAAATGATGACTGACAATGCACAATTCACTGCATTCTTCATTTATAAACAAAATGTCTTATCAAATACAGATGTCAAGACTAGGAAATGCATCAAACTGACTCCAATAGATTCTAAAACCAAAGAGAGAAACCTCCATACCAGTAAACAAACACAGTGTAAATACAAATGCATTTAAAACATTGTAAACTTTATGCATTCATGGTTACTTCATTGCCTTGTGCCTTAATGTTTTGTACTTGCAGAGGTCGCCATCTTACTTGCATGATGTCCTGCTGCTAAAAAAAAAGGGGTGAAACTCTACTAATCTATTACTCTTTAACTGAGAGAACACCCTGCCCACACCTGAGAGGAGGCACTGACCTCTCATCTCAAATCCCCACCTCCCTGTCTGTGCATCAGTGTGCACACTGTGCATGTGCAGGGTGGTTTTAGGTTGCAAGTGGGAGGTGCAAGGACGTCTACACCTTAGAGTAGGAGAGGAGGAGGAACCTGCTGCAATACCTGTATGATTCCACTCTGCAAATTATTAACTCTGCTGCTTTAATTTTATGCACGCTTGAAGGAAATTAACATTTTTTCCAATCAGGAAAGTCAATTTAAAGAAGACAAGACTTCCGCAGGTGAGCATCTTCTTTTATTTAAGGATGCTAGAGGTAGATAAGTAGACTGTCCTTTCCTTACAAGAACATCTGTGCATGTGTATAACTGGCAAACAGGTAATATAAGTCATTTCAAATTTAAAAGAAAACTATTCTGCCAGCTGTGATTTCCCCTCAGTGTGACCCAGTCTTCATCCTCTTTGTCATTGCATGTGGATGATCCTCAGAGTGGCTGCTATAGGTTAGACACATACAGTGCTGTGACCCACTTCTAATCATACCTGGATGTAATGGGTGCTGCTTTGCTTGGTTGTATTCCCACTCCTGCTCGTGAGTGAGTGAGTGAGAGAGAAGAGAGAAAGTGAGAGAGAGTGCGTGTCAACTCAGGATACTGGTTAAAGTACTCAAAGTCTTGACACATGCTGTGTTGGTCCTTCGCCGTGCACCAGCCCCTAAAATGATAGAAACAACATCTGTTAGTGGATTAAAAGATTAATGACTTTATATCTCAGGACAGGAACAAGTCAACTCGTGCATTTTATGGAAGTGACAGTTTCTTAAAGCAATGCAAAACTCGCTGTCCTTGGGCCACGTGTGCATCATTAGAGATACGGCGCTCCGTGTGAGATTCGCTCCCACCAACTCTCCCCAACTCCAGACAAGATGAAGTTCAAAAGAATAGCCAGAGGGATTACACGGTGAATCCCAAGTAAAATTAACTAGATGGGTTGCACATCAGACAGTTTCTTTTTTTTATGCTTCTTGTTAGGGAACATGACTACAGAAATCATCACATCTTCTTTTGACATAAATAAAACAATGCATTTTGCACATTTAAAAACGCGGAGTGTAAAGTGAACTCTTGGACTCTTCTTCATCTCTTCTGATGTTTTTTATTTTATTTTTTTTTTTTATATTTTTTTGCACACACTTACTCCCCTGAAATAATCAAAGCAGAAAGAATAATCAGCTTTCCATTAATCATAATGTGCAACTTGCAAATAAAAATTTTAAAAAGATTCTTTTTTTTTTTTTACCTTGACAGTTCTTTAATCAACTGAACAAATCTCTTGTATGCTTAAAATCAAGGTTATTCATAGACACACTGAATAGAGATTACATGATGAAGTGGCTGATTACCAAATTAAATCTTCTTATTTTCACTAAGTAGAAAATGTTCAAGACTTTCACAAAAAACAGAAAGTGGTCGAGTAGAAATATTTCTGAAGAAATATTATTCACTGCTGCATCAAAGAAACTTTCAAGTGTCTAATCAGCAGGCCTAACTGGAAGCCCCACGGAGAAATAATCCAGGTTCAATCACTAAAATGACACGTTGAAGCGGTTCCTTTCACTCGTTCCGATACAGTATTTGTACATGATCATCATGTCTTATTGCCTCAGATCAAAAAAAAATACTTCAAAAAAACATGTTAACAATTCAGAATTGCAGAGATAAGTGGAGATACACCCAGCGCCACAGAAAAATCTATGAAATCCTTTCAAATCAAATTCAGGAAGTTCAGGAATAATCTATGTAAAAAGCCTCAAAAAAGTTTTATTAATATCTTGATATTATTTTTGGCTTTTGAACTGAAAACATGACTGTACACCGTTAAGATTCACAAGCTGTATCCTTCAGCTTCATCAAAAATGATGATGAAATATTCTCCTGTGTAACTGAATGAATTGCATCATGAATGATTGTCAGAGTTTCGTTTTAGCAGTTTCTACACGTCAACATCTCCTTTCAACACCTCGACACATTTCATCTGTAGGTCAAACTCTGCCCTCGTTAACTGTCTAATTACTCTGCAATGACTTATTATATCCCACTGATGCAAAACGGTGTCTGTCTCTTCAGCTTCGGAATATATTTACAGCTCACATCATCTGTGATATTTGTTATGGGGGGGGGGGTCTACAGACTGAAAACAAAGAAAGACATGGCTTTGATCCAGAAACATTATTCCTTGGAAGGGTCAATTGTAGTGTAGATTTAAATCAGCGACTTCTCTCCAGGTTTTTGCAGATATAAAAAGGGCTTTTTCACTTATTTAAAATCACACCTCTTTCCATTTGCCGATTCACGGCCTCAGGCGTGAGGCAAATTATTAACCTCTATATGTGCAATTACTCTCAGTGTGAGAGGAAGCGTCGAAAGGTGAAAGACACTGAGACGCACCTTGACACATGTCAAGCTGCAATTTAAGTTTAGCTTCTTTTTAACGGACTTTAACCCTCAAGTCACTGTACAGTAAAGAGATTTCATTCTGTATGTATCATGCAGGCCCTCACATTCTTGCAGGGAAAGATCCTTCATATCTTCGATCTGCCTGTTTTCTCACGTCCCTTGTAGTTTTATAATTATGGATGACAACTTAAAGGAAAAACCTGAATAAATAAGTGGAAAAACAGGATGACAATACCGTGATAATAGTCACTGGATCTCACCCACCTATGGCCACCTATGGGAGGAATATCCTGGTGCTCATCCCTTCAGTAGAGAAGAGAATATGACGACTTGTTTAGTTTAGATTAACACCAAGACCAGAGACAGCAGGAAGCAGCCAGCCTCGCTCTGTCAAATGTGCCTTGTAACAAAGTTTATACTTGTTATTTCTTACTTGTTGAGCTTGTTTAACCAGTGTAGCAACAGACAATGAGACACCAGGGTTTTCAGGCAGGTAGCTCAGCACTGGAGCTATTTATTGACCATCAAGCGCTGGGCCTGGTGACAGCATGCAGCATCTCAGAGGACCTGTCCTCATTGTGAAGTTCCTACCTTTACAAACTTTATAAAAAACACTACAATATGTGAACAAGACACCGGAGCTGTTGAAAGGTGTATTTTTCTGGCAGCTGGTTCTCACTGCTTCAAGCTAAGCTAAGCTAAGCTAGGCTAAACCCGTTCTGGACCGAGCTTTTGATTGCACAGATATTGAAACAGATAATAACCTTCTCACCTAACGCCCAATAAGAAAGCGAATCAGCATATCATCCTAGCTGCATAATGTAGCTTCAGCGTGTCTTACTCTTGTGCGAGGAAGGACAAGAAGACTTTTGTGAAATGAATCTGAGTGGAAACGGCATTTCCTCCTCAATTTCATCCTCAAGTGGAGAGCATGATGGCAGAGCAAATCAAGAGCGGCTTATCCGATCTGAAATGTTTTAATTGTCCATCTCCTGCATAAGTAAGTGCAGTTAACTCTCATAATCAGGAGCTGGTGCTGCATGAGTTCAGATCCAGCTCAAATCCTGCTCTTACAAGACAGATGTCATTAAAATCATCAGTGGATCAGCCGTGCACCATAATTTCAGCCCATGCCTCTATGATGCTAAACAGGTTTTAGCTAGTGACAGCACTCACTGTGTAAAGTCTGCCCTGATGTGTGTGCATCCACTGTGTTGCATGTACATTTCACTATTTATATTCTTAATCACCTTTTTCATTACAGTCTGATCTATAAGAATGAGCCAACTGCCAAAAAACGGTTCTGGATTTTCCTCCCCAAAAGCTACTTCACATTTTGACTGAGATTATTTCCTCTAATAGAAGCAGAAGTGTTGGTATTTAGTTGAAATTCTGTGTTCACCTCAGTGTTTGTTTACCTTTGTCGCTGACTTGCATCAATCGATACAAATCTTTGCAGAAAAGTGAGAACCAACATTTTTGCAGATCTTAATTTATTGACTGACGGATCATTGTAGCACAGAAGGAAAGCCATTCAAACACTCCTTGCTCTTCCTTGAACCGCAGAAAAGCCGAACACAGACTTGATGTATGCTCAAGATTATTGTCCTGCAGGAAATCCTCCTTCACACAGCTCTGAGCCTTTGGATAAATTATAGTTGATTCTAATTTGGCACAGGCAAAACACAGCGCTAACTTCCCGTGTAAAGTTGATATGCTGTACTTCTGGGAGTCGTCTTCATCTTATTACTCTTTATATCGAACTTGGAGGTCAGATAGTCGCTACCCGACTTCCATCAGTGACAAACAAAGCAAAATTATAAAAGAAGAAAGTTTTAAAAATGCCAACAACACCATGAAAAACACAGGAAAGCTGCAAAAAGAGGAACCTTAATCAAAAGCAGACAAAAAGATCAGATCTTAGAGCAATTTCAATGTACAGCAAGTGATGAAAGACACATTCCTCAGCCCTGTCAGATCAAGCAATTTCATAATAAAAAGACTAATAGCTTGGAATATAACCACTTGATTTGTCTAACCTCGACGGCCAAAGCCTCATATAAAGTTAAGAACCAGGACTGTGGATTTCATCCCTCATTGCTTGTATTGAAATCACAACAGGGGATCTCTCCGGTCCTATAGTTTGGACAGTTAGAACCAAAAACCCTTTTGATCATTAAGATACACTTGAAAAATTTTGAATCGACTCTTTAATAAAACTGTAACTGAGAAACTGCGTCCCTGAAAATAAACCTCAGAGAGACTCAGCAGAAGGAAGGGAAAAGGAGAACATTAAACTCCCAACAGATCTATGAAAGAGCCGTTGTACTTTAAGGTTCTATTGGTTTTTTTTTTTAGGTGTTTTATTTTGTGTTTCACTGCGTTTTTATTTTGTCTTTTTTAATTGATTTCAAAGTTTTTATCTGCCAGAAATTCAATTCAAAATAATTCAAAAACAACGACAGCTGATTCAAGTCTTTATATGTATATATATATATATATAATACAGTATATCATACGTCCTGTTTTGTCCCAACCAATGGGACAAATTGCTGACATTCATGTTGTCAGCGGTCTTATGTGTTTGTCTTTTAGTGCGTGGATGTAGGTTGATATGAGGTCAAGGAGAAAGGTTTAAGCTGTGGTCTACAACAATTAAAAGGCTTTACTTGTTGTCTTCTTATTAAGTCCGTTAGGCTGCGAACAGCCGGGAACAAAGGTCAGTTGGACACACTCACTGACTTTCCATCATTTGGGGGGGGGGGGTCTGCCTGCCTCATAATATGCGCGCTCACCATGTGTCTGGTATCAAGGATTATACTGACCCCGGTTTCACCTCTCAATGATTAATGAGAGCTACTTATAGCACACATCAAGTCTTAACTTCCAAACAGTCCTCTTGGCATTTAGACTGACCGGGACAGATTCTTTTCTTACTTGTAATTTAAACATTTAGTCAGATTCTTGTCACCGTATTTGCGATACTCATGAGTGGGATTTGGGATGTTTGGGACTTTGTGCTCCATCGAGCATGACGACAATCTCACACAGTGAAATTGTGTAACTGTTAAACTAGTATTTTACCTGATTAAAAAAAACAAGGTGATCCATTATCAGTATCACCCGTGCACATGAAGGATGAGACCTTGGTTTTTGTGATTTGTGGAAAAGATGTTCCAGGATATCACAGCTGTAGACTTGTTCTCCGAGTGTGTCTGATCCATCTCGGTGTGTATGTGTGCTGGATTAGGGTGGCTCAGGACAGATTAGTTAATTATAGACACCTGCTGTCTAAGCGTGGTGTGTGTTGTCAGGTGTTGCAGCATGAGGTTGGCTTGGTGCTGAGGGTAGAAAAGGCGGAGCAAGGTGTGGAGATGCATGGACAAAAGCCTTGCCATGTGCTCTTAGATTGGCTCTCTTCTCCCCGTTGAGGCTCTGAGAGCAGCTCGGTAATGGGAAACTTCACACACACGCACTCTTAACGGTTATAAAGTGCCCGCTACTCACCACATTTATGCTCGGTAACTGTTCAAACTGCAGGGATGATAGGCCTATTTCCTGCAGCAGCTACACGAGCTTTTAATAGTCGATCACTGTGCAATCGGACAGCTGACATTCAGTTCACCTTTGCTTCTGATCGACCATTTCTTTGATTCCCGTGTCACAGGACGAAGCAGTAACGCGCCATCATAACATACTAACCCATAATAAAACACCAGACGGGAGCATGGCAAGTGTCAAAATGTTCAAATGGCCCCTGTGACATCCCAGAACCTCGGCAATCATCTTGTCAGCACAAAGTCGGCCGCATCAACGTAAATATGGCAACGCCGTCGTGATGATTGCATGTACGACGGCCATGTCACGCTCAAATCAACGCCCGACTCATCCCTGTTGTCGCTGAATGAATGTTATTGTCTGCTGGAGCAGAGCAGCACAAGAAACATTCACAGTCATATTATTGGGGGAACAAAAATAAAAAATTATAAAATCATGGAAAGTTTCTATTTGCCTTGATTGGCTTTTTGTTTGCCTTCATTCAAATCCTCAAGTCGTCTCAAACAATCCAGTGTTGGTTGAAGCTGCGGAGCACAGCAGGCAAACCCAGTAAGAAATAAGAAACTAAATATGATTATATATTTGATTTCTTATAATTTAATAATTAATGTTGAATTAAATGCTCCAAAGTGACTTGAAGAAAAACAGCTGCAATCAGTTTCTTTTTCTGTTTAGCTCTCATAGTTTTGCTAAGTCAGTTTTTGCTACTTAATGTGGAAAGTTATTGTCCACTGTGAACTCAATACTGTTAATGGAGAACCCAACAGAGACCCTTGAATCTGGGCCTTTTCTCTTAACTGATTCACATAATAATGAAGCATGCAGATAAACTTGAGTGCAACCAATTTAACATCACAATTATGGATTGCAGGAGTTTAGTAAGTAAGTAATTTTTCTAATCCTCACAAGGTGAATATAAGATAAAGAGGCCGCTAATTATTGAGTGGAAAGCCAGTTCTCTTTCTCTTGTAGGAGAATCTTGCTCCGTTAAATTCTCCCCTGAAATGTCACTAGATTTATGAAATTGGTCAGTGTTGTGGCGATGTGCAGCAGGCTGTCCCATCACGACGCCACTGTGTGTTAGAAATGAATTATGGTTCTGCTGCTGCTGCTGCTGATAATATCACCAGTGATTCAAGGTGTTGAAGTCAAAGTGTTTTTTGGAAAGGGCTGTACAAAAAAATGAAAGCTCTGCAGACGATTCACTTTCTGGAAGTCGCTGTAGAAGTAAACAAAACAAACGTTTAAAAAAAAAGAAAAGAAAAAAAAAGGGCAGCAACAACAAGGATTTTCACTCCCCTGCTAATCTCAGCAGGTTGACTCCACCCTTCCTGTCTGGGAGCCTCCTGTCAAACCTTCAGGTTCGTCAGTTTACCTTTTACGCGCCTCCCCTGCAGCTGAATGAGAAGGCATCTGTGATTGTGGATATACACTGAACACTGAGGAAGAAGTAACCTGCAGATTTTATTTTTTCTTAACAACTGAACATCCCTTTTCTAAAGGGATAAAATACTTCTTTTTTTTTAGAAGTTCTGACTGGATTTTACTAATGCAGGAGTCATGACTTGGTTGATTTCTTCACCTGTGCTGATGGCTGTGTAATCTCTCTATCCACAAGTTTCATTTCAATCCCAAGCAATTTACAAAACAACTGGTAAGCATTATTAGTAAAACACATAGTGGTGTGGTGGTGATGTATGGGACAGTCTTAAATAATGTTGAGCAGCTTTACGCTGAGAGCTGGATGATGCAGCAGTGATTCTGTAATAGTTGTGTTATATTACGTGTAAAAAGAGTAAAACTTCTGTCAGTTCTCCACCTGTAGTAATCCTGTCAGTCGTGCATTAGTAGATAAAGTATGATGTTCTTCAGACCGTCTTTCGTCGTCGTTCTTTAAACACATACACTCCATCCTTCTTCTGGCCTCTGACCCTTTGACGTCGGCCTCATCCGTGTATATGTTGTGCAGCTTTTTAATGGTTCTTGTGTAAAATTCCCAGCTTGCACTGGAAAGGAAAACCATTATCTTTTCCAAAAATTTCCTTCGTTGGCAACTAAACTGTCTGTCACTAGAGGATTTTTATTTTTATTTTTTGGTCTTGGTCGTAACTAGCCGTAGAGAAATCTGGTCTGAACGCTGAAGTTTGGAGTTTAAATTGGTAATCTCCTGCGTAACAGTCGGGATGCGGGAGGAGGTGACACCTTGACTTTTCCTGGGAAGCCCCTTTTCTGTTACATAACTCAATCACTTGTGTGCTGGAGGTGCTAATTTTATCCTCTTTAAAAGGCTTAAGTCTCATTAATGCAAGAGCACAGTGTAACAGACAGGCGTGATTGACTTGGCAGTTTTTCTGCCCCTCACCTTACATGTTCGCTGTCCCCTTTCATGGTTCCTACAGAAGGTAATTCAAATGTGGAATTATTAAATATGTTATTGAAAGTGGGGAGAAGAGAACGTTCTGTCTCCACGCCACCTAAAATTAAAGCTCTGTTCCCGCTCTCATCTGTGAACTGTTTTGTTTTTTTCCTGCAGGAAACTTTTCTCTTAATCCACAACCTTTTGCTGAGAGAAACTTTTAGTATTTTTCTTTCGAGGTTTTTGGTGCATTGATATTCCAGGTGTTCAAGTCATGAAGGTCGAGTGTCCAAGTGACACGGGCGTTCACTGTTACGTAACTGTGCACGTCTGTGCTCTACAGGGGATTTAAAGGCTACACAGGGGAGAGCTGATCTTTAAGTCAAAGAGGCTTTACGCGAGACCACAACAAACCTTGAGGCACTTGTTGCTTCCAGTGACGTGATGAAGGAGTAAGACGAAGAGGAGGCTCGCGGAGTGGATGGGATCACGATGCAGTATCTCTATAAGCAACAAAAATGACCAGATGCACTCATAACAGCGTGTGACCGCATAACACAAACGCATATGTGCATATATACAATCTACTTGTAAAAATGTCCCCGTCACGCACGTCTTTGTTTTTCACACGTTCACAACAGAACATCTCAAATTATCATAAATTACTATGCATAGACATTGAGCAGAAGCAGTGGCAGCCGAAGCAGAGGGGAGGATATGAGTAACAGCTGGTGTTGTGTTTATTCAAATTTAGCAAGTAAAAACTGGAATAATTTGTTTAAAATGCAGATTATAAACATGCTCGTTATTGATTCTGTGCTGATTGTTTGAGAATGTCAGTCTCTAATTATGAAAGGCCATCTGTGAACTTTTTACAACTTTTGCGTGCGTGCAGACTGCAGAGTGCGCAGAAATAATTGAATTTAATCATGTGTGCATATGCCTCCATTAATTACTTAATGACACAATGAACAGCTTTTTTTTTTTCTATTATAATCTTGTATGCAATATTGTATATCCAGTTACTATTGTGAATTTGTCTCATCAGCCTGATTAAGGTTGATTAGACCAATGGAGTTCTAATCAACCTTCAGCGTTATGAAGGTTGTTTCAGCAGCAGGTAGCTGTGCAGAAAGTTTACTATTTGTTTCATACTCAGCAATAATGGAATAATTCTACTGGAAAATAGAGTTCCAGCTACTTCCTTAACCGTAGTGTGCCCCCACCTCCGTCTTTGAACCTCTTTCAATCATCGTTGTTCTAAGCAAATCTGTTGCTTAGAGATTAAAAAGCTTCTTTTTTTTTTTAAATATAGTAACAAGATTCAGAAATTAACAGCACTTGTTGTCTTTCTTCTTCAGTGCCAACAAAATGCAGAAGCAAGTGGAAGTCAGGATGGACGAGAGCCATTTGGAGCCCATAGTTGAAACTGCTGAGAATCCATGCGGCGGTCTGTGTGATAAAATCATGAAGAACATGGTTCTCACTCTCACGATCCTCGGTGAGTTTATCATCCCCGCTATTTTTCCCAGTCCCACTAATGCGTGCGTTTCCCAGCATGCATTAGATAAGAGGCAGGGTTCACTCTTCAGTGCGTTGTTGGTCCATCAGTGCACAGACACACCGAGGCAGACAAACACAGCTACACCTACGGGCAGTTTGTCCTTACCTGCATGTCTGTGGGAGGAAACTGGAAACTCAAAAAGGCCCAAATCCAGCACTTTGTTGCTGAGAGGCAACAGTGCTGATCACTGAGCTGCTGCGTTGCCTGACGTCAAGCTAAACACGTTTTACTACGTATACTTGACATATGAAAATATCTCACAGCTTCTTCCTTGATGTAAAAAAAAGAAATAGCAGGCACTCAAAAGACAAAGTTTTGACGGTATTTAGTCTCTGATGATTTAAATTACCCCATAATTCACTGAAGTGTTGAGGCAGGACTTTAATGTTCCATTTGAAGGCACCTTACCGAGGAAAACAGGCGTCTTTACTTTTATTTTTTATTTGTTTTCATCATTTTTTTCTGCTGCATGTGTTGACAGATAAAAACAGAAATTAATATTATGTGTTCGTGCCATTGTCTTATTATAAAACGCAAGTGACCTCATGAGTTCAAAAGTTTAATTCGTCACATATGTTCATAATTATAACAGTGCAGGTAACACCAGGCACTTGTGGCTTTCTGATGACAGGCTGCGATTAATGTAATTAAGATTCTAATGAGAAGAAGGTGAGATTTTATGCATCACAAAAGGTGTTGATATATTTCCATTCAGACATACGGTGCGTTCACGGTTCGTGTCTCGTGGCTTTTGTGTTGTTTGGGTTTGTTTTGTCTTCATGTGTGTGTTTTCTCGCCGGCTCAGGTGTGTTTCTGGGTTCCATCACTGGGATGCTGCTGCGGCACATATCCCCCCTCCCTCCTGATGTTATCATGATCATCGCCTTCCCGGGGGAGATCCTAATGAGGATGCTGAAGATGCTTATTCTGCCCCTCGTTGTCTCCAGTCTGGTCACAGGTGGGTGAGATACAGTAGCTGCTGCAAAAAACACCGACAAGTGTCCTGACAGAGGTCACGTTGTGCCACTTGGGAGTTTGATCAAACTGAAGAACGCCTGTTTTGTGTACAAAGAAAACAGGAGGCACACATGTTATTGTTTTTTCAATCTGTCATTATTCTTCATGAAAATATAAACCTCATACTAACTAGATAATAAAGCTGTAGGACTACAAAATCTATTGTGTTAGTTCACCCGTATTTGATTTCCACTGAAATACACATCTATACAAATTAAATCCATTTTTCTGTACGTTTTTATTATTATTATCCGGCTGTGTTCACATGTAATAACATTATCACCTGAGTGAATACTGACTCATTCACCTGCATGTATCCAGCTGATGACCTGCACATGTAACAGGGGATGTATGGTATATGGTGGTAAATCCACATTAACAGTTCTGCCTCCAGTGCAGACAACCTCCACCAAGCCCTCGTTACCCAGCTCAGTTACCCCCCTCCGTGCACACTGGATGTGCTGCTGTGCAACATGTGCTGTTCAGGAAGTTGAGATGTGCTCCATTCACCTGCTTTCATTCAGGATGATTAAACCGTGAATTCAAGAGATAAGTCTAATTGTTCAGCTGAGTACAAATGCAGACGTGTGTAGACATGTGGTTCTTGTGTCTACACGGACTCTGCCAGCAGTTTCTGACTGACTCATCTCGCTTTGGAAGCAATTCACATGAAATTCTCAGGTGCAGAATTAGTTTTTCCAAATGTATCTGCGACAATACGTTCCTCAGAGAACAGTCACAATCACATCGCCGGCACTTCTTATCTAAATGAAGCAAGTGCGGAGGCTTCACAGTTCAAACACTGACAGCTCTGGAGGTCTGGAGGCACAGCGGCATCTGTTTGGTGACGGGAGCTGATCAACTGTCTATTAAAGACAGAAAACACATGATTCCTATAGGATCCATGCAGTGACGTTCAGTATATTTCAGTATTTCTTCTTTATCTTTTTGATATTGCACGATTATTTTATTTTCCTGTAAAACATACTATCCCGACAGGTCTTGCCGGTTTGGATGCCAAATCCAGTGGCCGCCTGGGCACCAGAGCCATGGTGTACTACATGTCAACAACGGTGATCGCAGCCGTCCTGGGAGTGATCCTGGTGCTGCTCATCCATCCAGGGAACCCCAAGCTGAGGGCTAACCTCGGGCAGGGGAGGAAGAACGACGAGGTGTCCAGCGTGGACGCTTTCTTCGATCTCATCCGCAATCTCTTCCCAGAGAACTTGGTGCAGGCCTGTTTTCAGCAGGTAGGAGTCTCACAGAAACTTTTCACCCACCATGTAAAGTCTGACTCATATGCCAGTAGCCTCAACCGTTTGTTATTTTCTTCTCGTCCAGATCCAGACAGTAACCACCAAAGTACCGGTGCCCACGAACAGGACCAAGGCGCCCCCACAATTCACCATCAAGAGGTCACTGCAGTTCAAGAGTGGGATGAACGTCCTGGGTAGGTGAAGGGTTTCAAAACACACCCACTGCACAACTTAAAATAGCAGTTGTTGAAGAAAAGCAGAAGTTTTTTTATTTTTATTTTCAATCGTATAAGAACTAGAATGGCACCAGATCAGGATTATTATCTGCAGATCCAAGTTATTATATAGATCTGCAACAAATTGGACAAACTGATAGATCTGTCCTGAGAAATTGATGAAAATACAGTGTTAAGGAAAGTGATAACAAACATTGCTGGATCCGCCCCTTTAACCGGATTGGTACCAAAGTTGAAAGGGTTCTTCCCTGGTCCGGTTCTGTACTGTTTTGCATAATCCGCCAAACAGACGTGTTTAATAACAGAAAATCTTGCCATCTGCATCTGTATCCACATCTGGGTCTGGGTTCAGTATGTAGTTATATTTCATAAGAAAAGGTCCCTGTGTATCACCTGCACTACTTTTACTTTTCAGAATATTAGTCGATGAGTGATTAGTCCTCCTCCCAGGACATTGATTATCTATAAGAGCTGAATCCAAGACTTATTTAACATTACTGTGTTCTGTGTTTCTGCAGGTTTGATTGGATTCTTTGTCGCTTTCGGAGTTATTATGGGGAAAATGGGAGAAAAAGCCAAAATGATGTTGGAGTTTTTCAACGTCCTGAATGAGATTGTTATGAGGCTTGTTGGAGCAATTATGTGGTGAGTTTCTCCACAGTCAGTAAAACTGCCGAAACATTCCCGCAGTTTCTTCTCTTTACCGCGGGAAAGTGGTCTCAGACCTTTGCTACAGAAGATATAAAAAAAACAATCTTGTGTTTCTCCTCAGGTACTCCCCCATCGGTATCGCCTGCCTCATCTGCGGAAAGATCATCTCCATTGCTGATTTGGAGGTGGTGGCGAGGCAGCTGGGGATGTACATGGTCACTGTGATAGTGGGCCTCATCATCCACGGAGGCATCTTCCTTCCGCTCATATATTTTCTAATAGTAAAAGAAAACCCTTTCAAGTTCTTCATGGGAGTGTTCCAGGCTTGGGTGACAGCACTCGGAACAGCGTCCAGGTACGAGACATTTCCGCCCTTCGCTCCTGCTTTATATTCAGACTCCTCCCCCGCCGGCGGGCGCAGTGTGACCGCCTCCGCCTCAGGGTCTCCTTCCAACGATGCGCTGCGTGTTTTGATGAATATTCCCCTTACATATGCGGCCGTGTTTTTTTTTTAAATAACAGCTATAACTTTTTATTTTCAAGTAGTCTTGCCAGCAACAGCTTCTCACTTTGCCTCCACGTGGGAAATCTTTCCTACGCGCCATGTTTTATTAATGACACGAGATACACTCTTTCCCCCTCCTGAGGTGAGCTCAGCTCTTTCAAGCTCCTGTCTGCTCACTGCTCTGCCACCAACAACAAACACTTATTAATTATCAGGAAAAAAACAAACAAACAGAACAACTGCAGAGTAACAGCCGGTGTTATCTCTGCGAGAGTCCCACCTAAACTGGTGAAATCCGCAGCCCACGTAAGACTGTTTCATGTGAGAAGTTAACTATGAATAACATTGATTTACCAGTCAAATTAATTCTCAACAGACAGTTCAGTTTTTAAGTTGTCTTTTTTTTTTATTTCTGCAAGTTTGATGCAGAGTTTGCAAACTGAACATAAAAACTAGAAAATAAAACATCTTCTCCCTTGTTTTGTTTCTGTTTATCTTTGCTCCGCCACAGTGCCGGGACCTTGCCCGTCACGTTCCGCTGCTTAGAGGAGAACCTGGGCATCGACAAGAGAGTAACGCGATTTGTCCTCCCAGTGGGCGCCACCATCAACATGGACGGCACGGCGCTTTACGAGGCCGTGGCCGCCATCTTCATCGCTCAGATGAACGGCATCGATCTCGACTGGGGCCAGATCATTACTGTCAGGTGAGAGTGGAGAGATTTCACAACACGCAGTGAGGTGATGTTTTAGCAATAAATCAGCTAATGTCTTCTCAACAGGGTAATAAATATAATGAATATCCTTCTTTCAAATGATTTTTTTTTCCTTATAAACACTGAAACGTGCATAAAGTAAAATGTTTTAACTTTTTTTACACTTTAACCGTATTATTTTTCTGTATTATACTTATTTTATTATAGTTGTAGACTCATACACTTCCTAGTTTGACTAATTTCAGATATTTATCATCATTGCATTTGTATTAGAAATGCAGTGACTGGTTGTTACATGTGTGCAGTGTTGTGTTGGGGGGGGGGGGCTTACATCCTGTGGTTTGTCCTGCTGAGAGTTGAACTTGTTCTCCCTGTCTCAGTATGACAGCCACCCTGGCCAGTGTTGGAGCAGCCAGTATCCCCAGCGCCGGACTCGTGACCATGCTCCTGATCCTCACGGCGGTGGGGCTGCCCACTCAGGACATCAGCCTCCTGGTCGCTGTCGACTGGCTGCTGTGAGTTCAACACCAACATCAAAAACATCAGCACAGGGGCAATGATTGAGGATTTTAGTGTCTTAACAACAGACCCATACAACTCTGAAGACATAGAACTGCACCTCTCATTATGCCCACACCTCTGACATGGATTCAGAGCACATGGAACGACATCATCAAAAAGAAAAGAAAAAAGAAAAGCAGTCCTGGTGCTTTCCTTTCTATTGGTGCTACTTAATATAATGCTGATACCCCACCTACACACTACCTAATTACAGATGTTATGTTGACCCTCAGGCTAGATGGGACATGAGTCTGATGATCTGACTGAACTATTAACATAAAGGACGTAAGAAGAGTTCCTTAAAGTCAGATAACAAGGTTAAGAATCTAAAGCCATGCGGCTCTGTGTGAGGCTGTACCTTGAGCTAAATGCATGCTAACACAGTGACAATGCTAACATGTGTGGGTGACGGATATCAGGTGTGATGTTTACCGTGTTCACCATTTTACTTTAGGACGTTTGCATGCCAACGTTTTCTTATAGCACTAAACACAAAGTGCAATGTCATTAGCTTTTCAGGTAGTTGGTGACAACCCAAAATATTAGACAATGTGTGACATTTCACACAAAAAAACCCCCATTGTGGAACTAGTCTGTGGAGGATTCATCCTCTGCAGACCATTAGTGTCTGCACACAACGCCATGGCAACCCATTCAACACTTCCTGAGATATGTCAGTCTGGAGCGATGGGCCAGTCAAGTGATTGCCATCCCTTCACCCGTGCTGCGAGCAAGGCTAAAAAGAAAAAGTTTTGCCTGCTGCAGTGTTGTTCTCTTTGTCGTTTCTTCTGCTAATCATTCCCCCTCCCCCCCGTATCCTCCCCGTCACTCTCTTCTTCAACATGCAGGGATCGTTTCCGCACCTCAGTCAACGTGGTCGGGGACTCCTACGGCGCCGGTATCGTCTACCACCTTTCCAAAGATGAGCTGGACATGTTTGACGCCCAGCAGAGCCGGATGGACGAGTTCGAGATGGCAAAGACACAGTCCTACTATGAAAATAACTCCAACCAGAATGTATACACTCATCACAACTCAATCTTGATAGACGACTGCAAGGTACATTTCACGTTAACGGATATAGAGACTTGTATGTAGAGACTCCTCCCCAGCTGTGTCCACGTGTTTGTCTTTTCTTCCTGTGTCCGTGTTTGTGTTTCTTCCTATATTGCTGTATTTGTGACTATGTGATCAGTAAATGTCACATGAAAAAGCAGTTTTTGTGATACCAGGTTCGTCAAAAGCAAAGTTTGTTCTTTTCTTTTTTTTTATATTATATTATATATATATACATTTTTTTTTTTTTTTATCATCTTCAAAAACTCTGTTTTTCTCTCATGAAATCCAAAGGAAAAAGTGTTTATTTTTAAGTATCAATCAAACAGAAAGCGTTGTCTCTGTACACGATTATATTTGACTTGTATTTTGTTGTGGTATGTCTTGGAATTTGTTTAGAAGCTGTTTTTTTTATTTTTTTTATTTTTTTATTTTCTTTTGTTTACTTAATTGGACATGTATTTGTGGCAGCCCTGACCAAATTACAGTTTTCAATAATTGCCCATCTTTTCAAAGCGTTTTTGTAGCCAGTGGTACGCATAAAGACTGCTGTTTCACCATGTCTCATCCAAAGTGATGCATATACATTCATGAAATGCCAATCTCAGGTCTTCTCCCGTCTATATTGTAGCTAGCTTTCTAAACAAACACAACTTCAGACAATTTCACCCGTTCAAAACTTTTTTCATTGATATTTCATATTGCCTGTATAATGCAACTTTTTGTCTGATGCTAAAGTTGCACTGTGATCATTAACTGATAAGTATTGTAATTCGGTTGGGCAGAGAACCCATAAAATACATGGCCAACTCCAGATGTTCTTCTGTTAATAAGGAAGCACCGTGACGTGTAAACAGCATCACTGTCTCGTTGTGTCGGTGCATGAGAAGACATGTTTGTCTGTGTTGGGGACTCAGCCCCGAGGTCACTGGCCCGAATGTAAATGAAACAATGGCTTCTCTGCCCCCAACCGCTGACGGTGTGTACATGACGGTGCCTTGGCCCCAGTAGTTAGATGTTCTTGATAATTGCTTACAGGTCACCATGGGCAAAAATGGCAAGACTCCAGATTTCTCTCTTGTTGAGGAGGAACCATGGAAATGCGAGTAAAGCAGCTTCAGATGCTGCTGCGCCTTACCCTGAGTTCCACCAGCTTTTACTGTCTGCCGACGAAACTACACAAAAAAAACAAACAAACAAAAAAAAATCACAAACAAAAAGAAGAAAAAAAAAAGGTGAAAGTTAGAAGAGTCAACTGTACTGCAAGCACAAACAGTCGGCCAGTTTTTTTTTTTTTTACTGCAGCAAACTACAGATGACTCACCAACTTGTATTAGATCTTGCATTTGCACCAACTGGACACAAACTGCAACGAGCGGCTGCACGTCGTGCGCTTCGCTCAGAAGAATCAAACATTCAGTTGACAACACTACAGGGCCTTACGTGGTGCTGCTGCTGCTGCTGCTGCTGCTGCTGCTGCAAGCGTTAAAGAAAACAAGAGCGTGAACGGAAAGACACAGCGCTTCGTGCGGCGTCGCGATGTAAGTGCGAGATGGTTAAATACTGCATTTAACTTTCACTGTTTGACTTATGGGATTACACCCTGATGTCGCACACACATGGTCAAGCGTAAGAAGCAAAGCTTAGGGCTTAGACCATTAGAGGGGATGGAGGGTGCGGCCTCTAAATGTGGTAACAAACAGTACGGGATGTGCTGCAGGGCGCTGTGAAGCAGAAAACAAGAGTTCATGAAGGGTGCCCTCCCAGTTATTTAATTATTTTATTTATTTTTTGTATATATATATATATAAATATATATATATATATGTTCTTTATGAGTGAAGCACTGCGTTACTGTTTGCAGTTAAAAAGTATGCCTGTGTTCATGTGTGTTTCTGAGAGGAGGAAGAAGATGAACAAAGCAAAAGAAAGTTGGAGGCTAAAGAAACTCTCAGCGGGCCAGTGCATTGCTCTGTGTTTTATTTCAAATTGTTTATTTCTTTGCTATATGACAACCTTGCCTTGAAGATGTCAACTGCAGAGTGCAGTCAGTATGATTTTCTGGATTTAAAAAAAAAAAAGAAAAGTCAAAAGATACTGCTATTCATCAATATCGCAACTCACATTTTAGCATGGGGGAAACTAAAACAGCTCCACCTTCCAGCTTCACGACACTCTGGGCGAGGACGGCTGGGCCTTCCTCGCAGGATGTTACTTAGTGTTTTGCAGATTTTACTTTTTACACAGCAGATTATTTTTTTTTTTTAGATTGAAATAAAAAGCTTGTGAGAGTAAAGTGAGTAGCAAGCGCACACTAAATTCTGCGTAAAAATCCGAAGCCGTAGCAACAAGGTCGTGGGATGTTGGCTGAATATGAACATGTTTTGAGTTTAAGTCCGTGTAACAACTCTGTTCACACCTAGGTGAAAACTGAATTATTTATTTCTCTTTTCATATAAGCAGCAGCTTATATGTTCATGTTTAAAGTGCCTCCTTGCACTTTGTGTATATACTCTCTTTAGATGACGTGTATAAATCAAATGTATAGAATTTGACATTTTTTGTCATCTATCAGAATTGTTTTTGCTATGCTAAAAGTTTCTATAAAGTCTATAGTTATATATACTGTATGTAACAATATTAGCGCGATGTTAACTGTTCTTCTAACGGGCCACTAGTTGTCTCAGTAGGTTGTGAACTTATAGGTTGTTTTATTTACAGGCAATACATTGAATTTATCTGTTTTTAAGAGAAACTACTGAGCTCCAAAATGGTTGTCAGGGAAGAGAGATCAAAATTTTCCACTTGTTTAATGACTCCACGTTCTTATTGATTCACTGCAGATTGGGTTATTTATTAAGGGTTATGAGCATATTGGTGTTGGCAGCTACAGTATGTCTACATGTTGCGAGACCTCAGCAAGCCATCCAGTGTTTTGACTCAAGCACACACACACACACACACACACACACACACACACACACACACCTCCCTCAGGAATTATCAGCACACCCTGATGTATGTGAAAACCCATCCTCTGTTAATTCGCTGCATCGCTTTTCCGTCTGTTTCATTTGTCATTGGTCCTCGGGCTGAATAAGAATGTGTATGGCCTAGCTTAGTCAGTGTTTTCTATGAACATGTGAAACTGTACAATCTGTAGATCATAAAACTTCTATTTTCTATCTTCCTTTTTGATCGTGTGCACATACCGGTCCGAGAAAGTATTCAACATTTTGTCTTTTTTGTGTCTGACATTCATTGTAATGCAGAACTTCCTTTGACTTTGACTGACTGAACGCATGCAGGATTGTTCGCATTGTACTCAAATAAAACTGTAACGGAGCACACAAATATTTGTCAGGCAAATGGACTGAAGATGTGTAAATGTTTTAATACTTGTGTGTAAATATTAAACACAAATAAATGTTTATTGAAGAGTTGCCGCTGTGTTTATTCCTCAGATGAGGGCGGATGTCGCGCGGCATGTGAACATTCAATGAAATGCATGTTAACGACAGCTGAAGTGCCGTGTAGGTTGTCGAGAGAAGCTAACGAGTTAGCGCACTGAGCGCTGTTCAGCGCTCAGAGCTTCCATAATGAATGTGGGGAAAAGAGCAGCTTAATATAAGTTACAACCCATGACTTTAATAACATTATTACAAAGATATTAAATTATATTACAGCAAAGACACTGAAATACACAGAGGGATTTTCTGGAAAAAAAAAAAAATATTTACAATGACACTGGAAAGACTTTCCAGTTATATTTCACATAAATGGCATTGGTGCATCTTACCCGACTAGTTTTGTTATTTTACAGTTAATGACAGAGCTGATTCGGAAACAAATACGTCAACCAAAGTATTGCAGCAGCTTCAAAGTGAAGGTGTGGTGACAGCTTTTAAAAGCCGGCAGGAAAAACCAGACCAAGAGTCTCGATCAGGAAGGGCTCCGAGCCGTGAAAGGCCACAGAAACCTTTTGTTTTTTTGCTCAACAGCCCTGGCAGTTATGTTCCTCTGATCAAATTCATCCGCTCCAAACACAGTCTTGTGGTTCTGTGATGAGTCTCCAGCCTCCAGAGGGTCTGTCTGTGAAGCTCAGTGTGATGAGTAGCTCTCTGGAAGCTCGTCCAGAGGGATGACTGTGTACTCTGCTGCCTTCCCGTTCTCCCTGGGCTCCTCTTTGTGCAGAAATGTCTCCATCTCTAGCTCCCTCTTCTGGTTTGAGGAGACGGTTTGTGTCTGTGGCTGGGATACCTGCTTTGGTCCGTTCCACCTGCACAATAAGGAAGAGGGAGAATTTAATTCTATGCTCAAAATAACCCCCCCAAAAAAACAACAACTTACAATCAAAATATTGCTGTGGGGTTTTTTTTCTGATGTTAAAGTCTCACTTTTCTCTGGTAGCGATGGCAACGCAGACCATTGTCAATGCTGCAACACCGACAAGAAAACCAACGATGATGATCCAGTCTGGAGAGAAGGGAGAGAAGGAGTTAATAAGATGGACTTTAAGCCAGAATTGAATCATGCAGAAAGCTGGTTTATTGACTACACCTCACCTGGCGTTACGTGTCCTTTGTTCTGGGGTGATGCAGTATCCTGATTCTCTACTAGACGTAGAGAAACATAAAAAACACAGAGTTAAAATCTTAGTAAAGACAATAATGATATCGATTGCACACATAATTATTGGATATCGGATATTTACCATCAGTGAATGGGCTACTTATGCTTTTGATCACGGATTCATTTACAAGCACCTCTGGAACGTTTACAGTAACATCAGCTGTGGAGGTCGATGGAGCGGAGCTGGTTTCTGTGGAGGAACATAAAAACCACAGGCTTAAAATCCTCACAGGCAAACAGACAAGATGACAGTGATTACAGGGGTATTCGATATTTGACATTAATGTATGGGCTGCTTGTACGACTTGTTCGGTAGAGGTTGATATTGAAAGCTCCTCTGACTTACCCTCTGTTGGTTTTGATCCTTCAGTTACTGCAAACAGTCGTGGAGCCACGTGTCTGATGACATCAGCTGTGGAGGTCGATGGTGTGGTGCTGGTTTCTGTAGAGGAACATAGAAAACACACTCTTAAAACAGGGTTTCTGCAGGTTTCAACAAGTTTAAGACTTTTTAAGACCATTAGGAATTCAGTCTGAGATCTATTTCACATCCACACTGGCAAAAGAAAGTAGCCATGCTCCAACAGGGCAGCACAGTTTGTATTAACGGTTATTGATGCCATGTTGGTTCTGTTCTGTTTCTAAAAACACATTTTAAAAGCGAGACTGAAGTTAATGCAACTTTATTAAAGTAATGTTCACTTCATATTTACGACCTGTAAAAACATATTTTGACGCTGAATGTGTTTTCAGTCATGGCTGACACAGAAAGCTGCTCTGACGTACCCTGTGTTGTTCCCGATCCTTCACTTTCTGTGAACAGTCGTGGAGCCACGTGTCTGGTAACATCAGCTGTGGAGGTCCAGGGTGCGGTGCTGGTTTCTGTGGAGGAACATAAAAACACAGGCTTAAAATCTTCATAGGCAAACATTACAGACAATATGACAGTGAATGTAGGTATAACTACTGGGGAGTGAAGATATTTGCCATCAATTAATGAAGTAAATGGATACTTATATGACTTGTTTTGCTATTTTGCCTTTCCAGTAGTGACTGACACTGAAAGCTCCTCTGACGTACCTTGTGTTGATCCTGATCCTGATCCCTCATTATCTGCGAACAGCCATGGCGCCTTGTGTTCGATAACGTCAGCTGTGGAGCTGGTTGAAGCAGTGCTGGTTTCTGTGGTGGAGCTAGAGGTCACAGTGGACACATCTCTGTTCACAGACTCTAGATCAGAATCCAGAGTGCTCAGGAAGTCAAAGATGGAGACAGCGGTTTGAGAGGCCGGAGCGTGGTCCGGGGTGACGCTTGACTGGGCTTCATTTGGCACAGGTGAAGAGGTAAAGTCAGGCTGAGGGCTTTGGGTTGTAGATGTGTAGTGGTCACCTCCATGCCGGACAAACACCGAGGTCGTCGTCTCCTCGCTGTCGCTCCCCGCGGCGCTCCCCTCGGGCTCGGAGAACGGCTGCGGGGAAGCGGGGGCCGTCGCGTTTCTTTTGGGTGACTCAGTTGTGAGGGAAAGTTGAAAAGGATTTTCGAGGAGGAACCCTTCCGTCATGGCCTCTCGGAAAACAACATCCTCAGCTTTGGTGGGGATCTGGGTCACAGCTACGACAAAGACAGATGGAAAAGTCCACAGATCAGCTCGAGTGTTTACCTACCAGCCCCAGCATGAGCGCAAAGGAAAGTTACCAGGCTTTTTTTTTTTTTTTGATGTATGTTCAAAGTGATCACACAGGGCTTTTGTACTTCGCCCAAATTCTTGTATAAACTTGCGTTGTGGTCTTCATTGACAAGGTGTGGTGAGGAACAGTAATGATTAACCCACGTGAGTAATCGTGTGTAAGTGGGTTAACAAAAGAGAGGCTGCACCACTAAAGCATCAGTTTTGTTAAGAGCAAACCGTTTGACACGCCCAGCTCGCCACAGCAGAGTCTGACTGTTCTGTTGAACTTGGAAGGAAGCCATCGTCAGGGTTTCATTTCATCGAAGAGGAAGCAAGATCAGGCATTTTGTTCGTTTAAATGTATTTTTTTAACCACCTACTTACCTGCATAATCATAGTTTAATAGTGATAAGGTTTTATTTCGTTGCATATTATCATAATCAATAGTAAAAAGAAATTCCTCTACATTTCAGTGTTGAATATTGTATTTTTTTTTAATTCACTGTATTTACAGCTACAGCTACTAGTTACAGTTCACAATAAGATTTTATATTTGAAATGCAATTCATTTTTAAAGAACCAGTGGTTTCCAAACTTTTTCTGGCACGTTACCGCTGACAGCAGGTTCAGACGTCTATGAGTTTCTAGTTGTTCAACCAAAGAAAGATAGTTTTATTTAAATTCCTGCTGGAGGCTCAAAGAGGTCAAATAATAATAAATATTTTTAAAAAGAGGATAGTCAAAACTTTGCTGATAACACTTCTGCACTTTTATTTAAGTTTTTTTTTTTAATTGCTTGACTTTATTGGTGATATAAAAGTACATGCTGTAATTGGTACATCTGATCTGAGCACTTCTTCTGCCACTGACCATAATAAGCCAGTAATCTGTTAATTAAATAAACAGAGGCCTGAGAATGAAACTACACAGCTCCACTCTCCATTTCTGCCCCGTCACGCTCAGCTCCAATGATCCCTATGAAGTTACCGGTTTGCTCAAACTTTTGTAACAGCTCTCTCTGCTGATCTTTGGTTTCACCTCATTCATGTCATACGCATTAATGCACCTCCTGGAGCAGCGCAGAACGTTTCACAAAGACCTCTTGTGTGTAATCTGGAAGGTGCCGGTGAAACCTGCGCGCCGACAATGAAATCCTACTCTTACAGAGAGAGTTAGGCCTGAAACATAAAGAGCATCTTAGGTGGCGGGCAGGGAAAGTGCTGACTCACAAGGGGTGAGAAAAAGGACACCATGGGAATCACATTGAAATTTCTGTACTGACGAATTTCTGTATTTGTCAGCCCGCATAACCCATAATACGGCTTCCTGAGTCCTGAGATAGAAGAATGTCATTGTGCCAAAGAATTTCATTGAGCATCAGCGAATATCTCACACAAGGATGTGAGCAGGAAAAATTTGAACATTAATGTTTCAGTGTAATTCTCAAAGATAAAATCACGTGGCTAATAAAATCATACTGATACAGATCCACAGAAAAGAGATAATTTAATTTAGTTTAAGTGTCTGAAAGAGCAAATCTGTGGAAAATCAGATAGAATAACAAAAGGGATTGTTTTACTTACTATCAACAGGTGTTGTGTGGACAACAGCAAGAAGTCCAAGAATAACCCCCAGAAGAAGATTCTTCATCCTCATACCAGACAGCGGTGACAGAGCCATGGACTGAAGTTAATTGTTAGCCAGCCGGAACTATTTGGCACACTGAGCTGATAATTTGAGGCAGATGATTCATGGCTTTGCCTTTTATACACAGCAGCAGGTAGGTGTTGCGTCAATACAACAATGGTTGGCAACACACAAAACATACGCAGGAGGGCTGGCACACTGGAGAACACGCCCTCTTCCTCACACACCCTCTTCCTCTCACACACTTTCTCACGGTTTTTTCTTTTTTTTCTTCCTCCTTTTTATGTACACATTAAGGAAAAAGATTTTAAAAAATGAGGTCACCTGATTGACGACTGAATGTAAATGAGATACTGGAGCACACGATTCTGTTTAACATTTTAATGATCAGGTGCAAACGACGCACGCTGCGTTTTCTTCAGAGTCAAACAACATCACTTTAAAAAGAACATAAAAAAATTGAAAATGAAACCACCGCACACGAGGCTGTAAACCAAGACAATACTATGGCTGCCAGAAATGAACAAAAAACGAGCAGTACAAACAAAAAAAATCTAATCTAATCTCACAGTCACAAGAAGAGGAAGGGGAAAAACTTTAATTTTCTTGCATGTGTTACCTCAACAGTTTCTTTCAGATTTAGAGACCAGGCTTAAAGTGGAAGGGACAGTTGGGTGTAAACTTAAAGCAATAATTTAAAATTATAGTTTTAATATCAACAGTTTCTGTCTAATAGACCAGAACTGTAACTGGTTCATGACATTAAAAAATTTACATGTTGGATTTTATACACAAACAGTCAAGTGTATATTAGGAGGAATATTTATAAATATATATATACAGACACAACTGACTGGATATAATAATCAATACCAAGATGCAAATACAGAAGAACAGGAGAAAAGACAAAGAGACCAGAAACTAAAGCAATCCAAGTAGAGAACTAATAATAATAAGATTTTATAAAGCGACATAACCAAAGTTTTGCATAAAGAAATATTCTTTATAGTTTTTTGATTTAAAGAAATGAGTGTAAAGGACCTGAAGAACTTTGTTCCGTTGCTGCCAATCTATGCAAGAACTCAAACCATTTACACACAAAGAAAGATTTATGGCCAATTTTTAGCTTTTTATTTAGATGTTGAGATTCCTGCGATAACAAAAGTAAATACAAGAACTGAATTACCAGGAAAGAGTGTGAGATTACAGGTCGTCATGTCAGGAAGGACAAAAGGTTAGAGACGTACAAAGCAAATGCAACAGACCATCAGTGATTGCCACATTGTTATGTAGTGAAGTTCAACCAGCAGTTAAATTACGGGGAAGAAGGGGGGAAAAAGTGAAACTGTACTCTGCACAGTGTGTGAAACAGCATTCGGGGAAGTGTGGAATTTGCTGGCCAACTGTGAGGGGGGAAGCCTCCGAAACAGGTCCAGATCTCAGTGAGAGACATGATAAATTATGTGCGGCTCTGGAGACACATGAAACAACACACCCTTTCTCATTAGTGCTTCCTTATTGCTTTGTCTTCCACCAGCCAGGGATTTAAAACGAGAGCAAGAATCTTCTTTTTCTGAATTTGCTCCAAAATTTTCAGTGCGCAACTTTGGACACGACCAGAGAGAAACTCGGCTCAGTATCATCCTCCTGCAGGCGATGTGTGTTGTGTATAATGACTGTTGTGATACGCTGGCATCTGACGGAAATTGATGCGTCACCGCATCACTGCAGAGCTTCAGCCTCGGGCTCTTCTGGCACGTTCACAACCACGACATTTGCCATGAGTTACTCAGCTGTGTGTGGGTGAGCGCTTGTCCAGACTTGTGCTCCACACCTAATAAACGTTCGATCCTGTTACTGTTGAGAATGAAATTGTACAATATATTAGCTGTGACGTGTAACATGACTAACCTCAAGGTTCAAACATAAATCTCACCGACTAGACATCGCTAGTGAGTCAAAGGATTCAAATGATCCCCCACAGCGTGGTTGTCTAGTGAGGGTGGGGGCAACAGAAGAGGATCTATATGTGAGAAGTTAAACCATATGAAGCTGAATGTCAGAAAGTCAATGAGTTTTTTTCAGTCAAATGATTTAAATTTATGTCCAGTGAATTGGAATTTCAACAGTTTGGTTATAACAAGATGGGTGCTTCTTTTTTTTTTTTTTCTGGAAATTGATGTCAGTATTTTGATGCAGTAAAATAACATCAGCAGTCTGGGGAAAGGGCTGAGATGTAACTATGGAGGCTAACTGGCTATGGGTTTCATCATCCTGCAAACTTCAATGGCTTTTCAACTAACATGAGGGTGAATCAGTAATGACTGAATTCTCATTTTGGGTCGAGCTGTTGCTTTGCATTTTCAGATATTTGGAGTGAGTTTTTATTTTATTTTATTCATTTTTTTTTTTTTTTTCAAAAGAGAGCCTTGATATGAAGCGGTGAATATCTGGCCCCTGCTGTTGTGAGGTTTTTCTTCAAAAGTCCAAGTGCATTTAAGTCTGGAGAAGTCTGGTTTTCAAAAAAAAAAACACAGCCTGAACACGAGCACCGCTGGCCAAATGCCTCGCAAAAATTTAAGAGGATGAACTTTGATGTTCATGTTTTTTCTCAAGTGGCTTCTTTAAAAAACCACAAGCAGGCCCACACACACACACACACACACACAAACACAGACACACACACACACACACACACACACAAACACAGACACACACACACACACACACACACAGGCATGTCAGTGTTACCAGATTTTCAAACTCTTAATCACGACATGGTATTTTCTCTGTGTCCGTGTATAATCAAACGTATGAATGGGTAAACTGCAGCAGAGCAGCCGAGCACAAGGTCTTTCAAGGGCAGGTCCTCTGGGCATGTGCAGACCAATTAGCAGCCACTCTCGCTGTCTCCCTCCTTCTTCTTCACTGTTGCCCCGTGTTTCATGGCAACCACCATTGTAACCATCCCCAAAATCCCAAGGCAACTGAGCTCAGCGACCTGTGCACTTCAACTCTCACAGCTATTACCACCATGAATAACCAAGAGAAACTAATCATAACCTTTATGACCTCCATTCTGCCATGGACAAATATCCACTTCAGTTTCCACATTCCTGCGTTAGAAATAAAAAACACATAAAAGCAGCACTCATCACTGCCTCTCGCCTGACAGAAAGTTCTGGGAAATAAAAACGATATTATTTATTATACCCTACAATTCTGACTATATCACTGAGATGTGAAAAGGATTTATACACCCACACAGAGAGGAAAATAAAGTCATATTTCCATGTAAATGGAAATATTACAATCACTGGACGTTCTCCCAAATCATCCTGAATGTATGGATTCACCACGAGTGAAGTGATTAGTTTTGATCTGGTTTCACAATTAAAACATCACGGTAGAAATCATACAAAGACAGAGCTCAGTGGATGTCGTGAGGCGAGGAGGAAGCCAAAGTCCTCCCCATTTAAAACATTTTAACAGGAGTCTATACGTCATACGTATCAGTCACACAAATGGAGGCTTTCCAAATTTCTAATTTAAGTTCCTCTCCTCTGCCACCTTTGTTCTGCAGCCAAAATCACTTGTTTTTGTCTGAAATCACCTCCCGGTTTAATAGGTGGTGACTCACTACCCAGAGAACTGAATTCTGGGGCAGATTAAAAGAAAAAAAAATATTAAAAGAACACTGAGATAGTGGTGCACATGTAGCTGTAAAAACACTTACAGTTGTGCTTCCCTGGCCTTTACATCGGACTTATCACAGCATGGACAACACAGCTGCAGATAACGAAACGAATTGTGAGCTAGCATTGAAGATAACATTGATGTCATGGCTTGCAAACTGTCACTGTAAGTCAAAGTGAATTGTTATTAATTGTATTAGCTGCACTTGTATTTGCCCTGCTGTGACATCCGAACTTCTCGGCTTGACCCGTATTGTGTGTCAGCAAAAGGAGGGAAAACAGTTTCACAGCAGTGCAGATGAAAGGCAATACATTAATTCATATAGGTGACAATCGAAACAGAAGTAAGTAACTTGGTTTAGGCAGAGTTGCGCAGAGGCGTCCTACAAGAGGGAACATGTACAGTGTTACAGTGTGCAACTGTCGTTAAAGCCGAGGTTTGAATCCGTTATAATAAATGTGGCAAGACTGGAAAAGTCACTATCTTTTATTTTCATTTATCAACCATGTGATTTATTATTGTTTACCAAGCTTTGGCTGGTAGGTCACATGTGATACTTCCTTTTTCTTGCTCTCCAAGCCAGTAGTTTGAGTTATCCACCGTCTTCTTACTGGAAACCACATTGGGACGCACCCAATGTTTGTGTCTCCATGTTGCTAACTGTTAAAGTGGTGAAGAAGAAGACCGACACATGTCTCCTCCCCACATGTGACTTGGCAGGATTTATTTACACCACTCTATGTCATTTCTGACAAACCCTGACACGGCAGGACATGAAACAAAACATGGCAGGCATTTCGTTTAAAAGGTGCCACTCCTTTTCAGTTGTAGGTTAATTATCCCTCACGGGTTTAAGAGGAAATGATATGCAGGATTGGGCCTATTTACACTGATGTAACATGACAAATTTGTTACAAATAGACCTACAATTACAAACTGCAATATGACTTTTAAAACCTACTGAACAGTCTGTGTTAACTGTCAAATGAACACAGATAAGTTTATGTTACTGAAATAAAAATAAAAGGTTGCGTCATACAAGTATTGCATTTTTACTCCACGAGGAGCTTGAAAAATGCACAACAACGTCATCTTCTCACAGTTAAATGATTAAGTCCAGAATTTCTGTTCCTGGTTGGTTAAGATGGGATTTTCTTTTCTTGGTTGATGAAATGCAAAACTCTTTTGCAATCAATCAAAATCTCTTTGCATTTACTGTTCTCTTCAAGGAGCTATTTGTAAGTTTTGCTACATAGCCAGAGTTAGCTTTAAATGTTGCAAGTTCAAATGTCATTCCTTTATTCACCAACAGCTGTCTCCAGCGATGCAAAGCAACGTCAGTGTCTGCCCTTGCTCTACCATGTCTTTTCTTCAACTGAAGTTAGCACAGTAACCAGCTAGCCCCAGGCCGTCACTTAGCTCAGCGAACCTTTGACCTGCTGCTGGTCCTAAATGTAAAGTCAGAGGATCGTTAAAGATATAAGGGTTCATCCTTTTGGGACCATGAGTATCTATATCAAACTAAGTCAAAGTAGTTCATTAGATATTTGCTGAGATACTACATTGCCAAATTGACTGACTGGCCACCGCCACTACCGTGTTTTAAAACACATAAATGGAGCTTTGGAAAACATCTACAATCGAAGCTTAGGTGTATTAAAGCATCAAAGTCAGCAAATGTATACACAGAGCAGCCCACAGAGAGATAAATATAGTAAGTCTGTTAAGATCCTCAGTCATCAAAGGCATGGTATTTGTAGAGGAAGCTAAGCTCTTAGACATACAGTAAATATAGCAGTAATATTGAGGAGTGTGGGCCTGTTGCGGCTCATTTTCAACAACCCTACTTCCTCTGTGCTTGTGCCACGGGTGCAGTTGGAGAAGTCGATGACACTTGACTCTTACTCTGATGAGGACTTTGATGAGAGGCAGACCCTCAGTGACATCTGCCAGACTGAAGATTGGCCAAAATGGGAATTTCTGCAGACTATTCACAGGGTTCATTGCAGTTACTCTTACCCATACACAACAGCACTTTGGAGTCTTCTCAACGGGAAACAAAGCCAAGCTGTGATGAGGAGTGCCTGTGTGGAGCAATTGTCATCTCTTGCAGGTAGGGATTCCTCAAGCCAGCATGTTCAGACTAGATGGAACAGTTTTTATGAAATAGTCCTCTTTTACATTTATGACTTACTTTGAAAAAAATTGTACGTGTTTTTTTTTGCATTTGCATTTACAGCATAGGCCTATGTTTATATGACCACAGACAAATAGCCTATGGCATGTTTAATGTCTACCATGACAAGATATCCTGTATGATGTTTGTTGTCCCGCCCTTGCCTTGTGTATTCTTGCATGCCTTTGTTTAGATTTGTTTAGCTGTGTATCTGCTATCTTTGTGTACATTTGTAGCCTCTGTGTAAGTGAGAGCAACTGACAACCAGAGTAAGGTGTCAAATGTTGATAGGTACGACATACGGTCTGATGTAGAACAGAAAGAGGGTTTATTAAGTCAATGAGCGGAGATGCAGAATGTTGACGAAGTGTATGATGTTAGATCTGATGGTGTTTCCTGTGATTAGAGTTTTTAAACTGGATTTGAGGCAAACAGCTGGCAGGGGTGATGCAAAAAACAGCAAACAGCAAGCTATCTCAGAGAGGAGGCTTTATAGGTCAAAACACAGGACTGAACAGAGTTTAAATGTTGAACCCTATGGAAGAGAAAGATAAAAGGCTAGAATGTATTAGATTTAACTTCATCATTATTTCACACAGGAAGCAGGTGTACAATGAAATGCAGTTCAGCATAGTACATATATGCACAAATGTTTTACATGTTTAGATTCTTATCCATCATGCAATACCATCAGGGAGGTGTCTGCAGCATGACAACAACTCCAAAAACATACCGAGTCCTGATCTCAACATCATGGTGTTAGTCTGGGATTACATGAGGAGACAAAAGACACTCAGAGACAGCCTGAATCCACAGAAGAGCTGTGGCAAGATCTCAAGGATACTGTACCTGAAAAACTGTGCAGGTGTAGGAGAAATGGCGCTGTTTTAAAGGAACATTAAAACAATCATTAAATATTGATTTGATTCCCATTTTTTTTTCTGTTTACTGCACTTTGTATGAAGTTAATTTATAATAAAAACTATTCATGGTGTTATTTTTGAAATCATCCTCACTTTAATATTAGTTACTTTTCAGATTAAGATTTTGAATACAAAACCTCATATATTAGGCTAAATAAAATATAGTGAATTGTTATATTTTCAATTACATAAAACCTCCACCTCAACCAACTATAAAGTAATAACATTTAGGCGTACAAATATATAACACTGACATGGACAATTCTGCATAATGAGTATTCAACTCCAAACACCTTTACTTGTGGATTTTTGAATGAAGTTTAATTATAGTATTTTATAATAAGTATTGTTTTGCTTTTTTCCCTTAAGTAAGTACTAAATTCCTCTTCCACTGCACATGGCATGCCATTATGGTATGTACAGTATGGACGCAATTTAAAAATAGCCCACGATAACAGGTTTAGTGACACTTTTCACGCCCGGTGTTGTGTAGAAATCTGTTTCCCTGTCGGCATGCGTTTCCCTTCACTTCACCCGAGCCTAACCTTAGGCTATATCTGACCAACCAGTCGTCTTCTCAGGTGTTTGAGCTGAGCCCAACCTCCCCCCGGCCCTAACCAAACCTAACCTAAAGGTAAACACGGAGGGGGCGTTGTGGGAGGCAGTATATGAAGAGGGGGCAGATTTCTCCGCAACATCCCTGTATCCTGTTTGTGTGTCGCACGTTGATGACGTTTGGGTTAGCAGTAGCGTTTACTGTTGTCACGTAGTTTACTTCAACCGCAGACTGATTTCACAACATAATTGAGGTAAGAAGTTGTTTTTATGCATATTTTACTGCTCTTAAGAGCACATGTCAAACTACCTTAGTCACAGTGTAACATGCATTGCATTGCAAACTAAAATAATCTGTTTTCAAAGTTAGTCTAAATGTTGCTAGAGCTGAGGCAACATTAGCACTAGCTAGCTGCACAGAACTTCACTTGCATTTTATAATATTTTATGAGGTAACAGCTCAAACTTTTATGCTACAAAACTGAGAAAGCAGCAGTATGAATGTTTCTGACGACTCAGGCTGAACATTATTTCGGGGGGGACGAGTTACTCAAACGTGATGTGAGTACTGTGACTCAGTTAGCTAGTAAATAACACATCTAACCATATGTTCTGCCTCAGTCAACGACATAAGCTTCATAGGTTTTATTCCTCTATAAACCTAATAACTCTAATAACAAATAGGTCCATTTGTTGTGCGACTCACTGCCTGTTAAGGCTGCAAATAACGATTGTTTTCATCAATAAATCTGTGTATTATTTTGCTGTTTCATTATATTATGATAATCAGTTAATTAAAACATAAGAAAAAGTCAACATTTTTTTCTCATGAAAAAAACTTAATAAATATAAATTTCCTTGTCATTAGAGACAAGTATTATGCAAATGAATATGTAATTGTAAATTATAGTCATGTCTTTATGAGGCGAAAAGCTAATTGGAAACCACAAGGGAAAAATAAAAATAAAATAATCTAAGCAATTAAATACAATAATATAAAATCACAATATCTTAGAGCACACATACATTATCAAATTTCGTGTATATTACGTTTATTATAATGTTTGCCTCAAAAAGTAGTGATGTCTCACATTTCAACCAGGATCCATTAAAATTTTGGCTTAAACCATTGTTGACAAAAGTGACTAAATATTCTACATCATACTTTTTCTTTTCATATATTTTCATTAATTTTTGGGTCCTGATTTATGATTAATTTTATTATAGACTACTCATAAGTCAGATTTAATGGAATACATGAGGCACCAATGGAGGCTGGAGTATGACATGAGTACTGTAACTTACTGCTAATTACTTTGCTGAAACCATTAGTTGATTAATTGATTAGTTTATCGACATAACTACTTTGATAATTGTTTCAGTCATTCTTCAAGCAAAAATAGTGAAACAATGCTAAATATTAGCAGACTTCAGCCTCTCAAATTAGAGGCTCTAATTCTGCTTTTCTTTGTCACATATGGTTGTGAACTGAACACTCACAGTTTTGAAGACATTTGAAGATGTCACCTTCGGCTCCACTTAAGTTGTGATTGGCATTCTTAGACAATTTTGTGACATATCAAAGATGAAACGACTAATTGCATGTTCTTTATATAAGTTATATTTCAGTAAAGTCCATTTGCTTAAAGATAACCTGCCAGTCAATCTTGTTCTCAAATTTTGAATAACTGTAATTTTTAGCTTTTTATTATTATTTTATTTTATTGTGAATGCCTGCGTTTGCCACATGTACCATAAGGCATTAATTTACAAAGGAACAAGATTAACAAACAACATTTGGCTGAAAATGAATACGGAAAATGAATGTTTATTAGAACAAGCAGTTTCTTATGTAATCCGAGATGCCTGTTGTGTTATGCAAGTTTGTTATGTTTCATTCCAACCTAAACAGATGATTTCTCAATTAAGCACTGTTTGACCTGATTTAGTGTACTGTGACTTAAATGACACATTTGTGTGTGCCAACGTGCAGTTTTTCCAGAGCGTCTACAACAGAATTCAAAACAGGAAACAGGTGTATACAACAAGACGTGACGCTGCACACACCCATAACAAGTACAAACCAAAAACTGAAGAGACGCTTTTCATCAGCCGCTGCTCAGACCCATAGTTTGGATCTGTTAGCACATCTTTGTATTTTGATGTGAAATGCAAATGATAAAAGTGACTTAAAATATGCATTATCATAGTTTTTTTTTTATTGTAATATATTATTAGAAATAATTATTTAGTGTTACAATTATATTTATTTTCTAGTAGTAGCTTTGTTTTAAAGAACCTTGTCAGTGATTCTTGTTAAAAACTTTTTTTAATTTTGGTTAAACTTGAAACAATGCACTCATTGTGACTGCCTACCTGCTGGTACATGTACCATATGGCATTTGTCTACAAAGGAAGAAGATAAACAAACCACAACAGAATGGTTTTAAAAGCTAAAAATGACAGCAAGTCGTCTGTTTATGGAACTGAATGCAGTATGTTGCATCTAAGAAGAGATGCCAGTTTTACTATTTAAGTTTGTTATGTTATGCTTTCATTCCGACCCAAAGACTGCAGCAGCCGATCTCTCTGATAAGCACACAACTTGGCACAGAGACCCACTTAATGAAATGAAAATACTTTCATCTTTTCTTTGAAATCAGAATTTGCATACCCAGTCTTCAGTGACACACGATTGCTCACTGAAGTTGTGCGTGCTGACTTGTACAGTATTTCAAAAGCAGCTACATCAGAGCTTATGAGCAGAAAACAGACTTCAGTTGTATAAAAACAAAACGTGGTAAAACACCCGTAACCGTGACCACTCAGAAAGTGAACCACTTTAATGACTTTAAATGTTCATTATCACATAGTTTATCTTATCATACAGGCTTGTTCTTTTCAATTGCTGTTTAGGGATGCAACTATCGATTTATATTATTAATTAATCTGCTGAGGTTTTTTTTTCTTGATTAATCCCTTAATCCCTGAGTCAGTTTTCCAAAGCCTGGGGTAACTTCTTCTTCTGTGAACAATCCAAACGCTAAAAGCTTTCTTGTTTAAAATGTTATAAAACAGAGAAAAGCAGAAAGTCTTCACAATGGAGAAGCTGGAATCGATGAATTTAAAAAATATATACTCTTACAACTGTGAGGGACGGAGTCTAAAACGAAAAACCAGAATATCACATTGTATGATTTTTAAATAATTATTTTGCATTTTATTGCATGACATAAGTATTTGATCACCTACCACCCAACCACTAAGAATTCTGGCTCTCACAGACCTGTTAGTTCTTCTTTAAGAAACCCTCCTGTTCTCCACTCATTACCTGTATTAAATCCACCTAATTGAACTCATTACCTGTATAAAAGACACCTGTCCACACAGACTCCAACCTCTCCACAATGGCCAAGACCAGAGAGCTGTGTAAGGACATCAGGGATCAAATTGTAGACCTGCACAAGGCTGGGATGGGCTACAGGACCATAGGCAAGCAGCTTGGTGAGAAGGCAACAACTGTTGGCGCAGTTATTAGAAAATGGAAGAAGTTCAAGATGACGGTCAATCTCCCTCGGTCTGGGGCTCCATGCAAGATCTCACCTCGTGGGGCATCAATGATCATGAGGAAGGTGAGGGTTCAGCCCAGAACTACATGGCAGGACTTGGTCAATGACCTGAAGAGAGCTGGGACCACAGTCTCAAAGAAAACCATTAGTAACACACTACGCCGTCATGGATTAAAATCCTGCAGCGCACGCAAGGTCCCCCTGCTCAAGCCAGCGCATGTCCAGGCCCGTCTGAAGTTTGCCAATGAACATCTGGATGATCCAGAGGAGGAATGGGAGAAGGTCATGTGGTCTGATGAGACAAAAATAGAGCTTTTTGGTCTAAACTCCACTCGCCGTGTTTGGAGGAAGAAGAAGGATGAGTACAACCCCAAGAACACCATCCCAACCGTGAAGCATAGAGGTGGAAACATCATTCTTTGGGGATGCTTTTCTGCAAAGGGGGCAGGACAACTGCACCGTAATTGTAAACAAAGGTTTCTGTACCAAATATTAAGTTCTGTTTTTCTGATGTATCAAATACTTATGACATGCAATGAAATGCAAATTAATTACTTAAAAATCATACAATGTGATTTTCTGGATTTTTGTTTTAGATTCTGTCCCTCACAGTTGAAGAGTACCTATGAAAAAAATTACAGATTTCTACATGCTTTGAAAGTGTGAAAACCTGCAAAATCAGCAGTGTATCATAAATAAATAAATAAATATATATATATATATATATATATATAAAAACTATGAATTGATTATCAGAGTTGTGGTGGTCAATATGGAAGGTTAAAAATGCCTAATCAAATAAAAATGAAACACAATACACATTATTACATACATTTCCTATATATGAATGCATTGAGTGTGTTCGTGTATTGTGTGTTATTAAAGCTTTTTGTCTTCAAAATAAGGAACTGTTTTGCATTGAGACAGGAATTTTCCATGTCAAGTGAAAAAGGTGGAGCAAAATCTAAAAGTGTTTAGTAACTAAATAACTCGCGGGTACAAAAGGGCATCAGTATTAGGTGTCTTTTTACAGTGATTCTCTGAACTTCAGCTCTTTGCAGTGTTGTGAGGACAGAAGTGACCGTGAGTGACAATTGATTATCAGTTGTAGTAATGTGTAGTAGTGTGCACTTCTAAAATTCACCCCTCCTGTAGTCTTATACTCTTTCCCCTTCAGGGAATTTTGGCTGCGTAGCTTGCAGGCATTTAACATTAGCTTATTGTCCTCCACTAAACCAGTTGGTGTTTACTGTAAGCTCACAAAAGCTAACTAAGAATATTTACCTGTCAACAATGCGAGGAGGCTCCTGTTCCGACTGTTTGTACAGCTTCCTGCAGCACAACCCATCCCTTAAACTGCAGATAGTCAGTCACAAATCTAACTAAATGTAGAGTCGGTGCTGGTATCTCTGCAGCTAGGTAGTTCACAGGAAACTCTTTTAATGTGAAGGGCTCTTTGCCATGTTTTGTTTGATGATTTTAAAAATTCCAAAGGACACACTAATCACAACAAAGTGAAAAACTATTTTCTATTTAACAGTCATATCCAAATATGCACACCTTTCCATTTTCTTGTGTCGTCACACTCATAAAAATTTCCATTGTGTAATCGTTAGCAAAATAGAAATCTTACTTCAAAAGGAATTTGACTTCTCAATAACTGACGTGTGGGAGGAGAAGGAAGGAGAGGAATTAGTGAGAACTGGAGACATCAGTTCTAACTTATTCTTCCCTGTGTTATTTGATCAGTATCTGATTCCAGATGGGAATAAATCAAAATGAGGAAGTAAAACACTGACAGAATGCTGTTTCATTGTTACTTAAGGGCACTAAGCCCGTCTCATATGACACTGAAATCAATGTTACTGCAAACCTTTCTCACACATCTTCTTGGCATTGGGAATTTTTATTAAATGTGGTCAATGATTTTCTCACAGGAAGATGTCGGCGTTGTGTGGCACCAGCAATGGCTTCCAAGATGCAGGTCAAGAGGCCGCAGAGAAACAGGCAAGCATAACATGACAGAAAAACGCTGCATTTGTATGTAAGTGTTGCTATAGAAACGCACCTGAACTTGACAGGAGACCTGTTTTCATGGAGTTTTCGGAGGAAAGTAATTTTTCAGTGCCAGCAGTGATAATTTTATGTTGTTTCCAGTATTGTGGCACAGTCCTGAAACACCATTAAAGTACAGCACATTCAGACGCATTTTAACCATAGGACTGGTGTTATTCTGTGTTTTCTTCTCATCAACAAATCCCAGGAAAAGACCAAAACCAACAGTGTGTTAGTCCGTGTCAATACTCAGTTTTCAGTTTCGCGCTTGTCTCTGGCACACAGCCTCAAGTCCAGTTATTTCTACTCAACACTTAAATCTTACTTCTTTTTTTTTAATGGTTGAGTAATTTCCTGAAACACTTCACTGTAGTTTTTTTTGTTTGTTTATTTATTTATTTTTTTTATCAAACTGGAGTAACTAGTGTTCTTGTTAGGGACTATTTTCAGCTGTGGATTAATATTAATTTGATGCTCTAGTGAGTATTTTAAGGCAGAAGGGCGGTGTAGATGTCAAAATAAACTACAGTTTCTGTATTCATGGTCATTAAGGAACATGTCACCCAGTGCAGCAATGTGGCTCATTGATGCGGTTGTAATAGCTTGTGGACATCACTGGAGCTCCACGGCACAGAGGAACAACCAGGCTTTGGCTATACCGGCCATACTGGTTGTTAGGAAGGGTTAATTAGTTGTTGGTTTTGATCTTTTCATGGGCTTTTCTGACAATAAGAAACGTATAGAATATCTCCAAACTGTAGAGTGCAAAATATGCACTGGTTATACAGACTAAGTTTGTTGTTTCCATCACAGTGACAGCGTCCTTTAAATAAAAAAAAAAAAAAGAACATTAACAGTAGAGCATGTGTGGATTCAAGTTTTTTGATTGTAAAGAGCGTTAAAGCTGAACTTCGATTATTTGTCTAACAGCTGTGTGTCTGTTACAGGAGAGCGAACATCCCCGAGTTCTCATCCCCGAGTTATGTCGACTCTTCTACCAGCTGGGATGGGTGACGGGGACGGGCGGAGGGATCAGTCTGAGACGAGGGTTCGTATGCAGATTACTTTCTTGCAGAATAGTGTGGAGGATCAGAAATAGCACTTTTTTTCTTTATACTCAATCACTTAACAGTGACAATCTACTCCATCTTAAAGGGTTCTTCATTACAACCGTATTACTACCTGACACACACTGTCTATTAGCATATGTTTGACAGTGATATTAAAATGCTGTTGTGGAGATACTTTTTTTTTGATGCTGACAAATGTGTAGTGAGCCTGATGTGAGGTCAGATATATCGGCTTCGACAGTGTGTGTGAAAATCTCGGGTGAAGACAGAAGGCCACAGTTTTTTGCCGTAATGAAACAGAATTGTAAATGAAGAGTTTGACAGGTTATTACAAACATCTTTGAACTGTGTTGTTTTGGATGGCAGCTACAAAGAAAGCACCACCCATTAGCAAATCCCTGCTCGATATGCCGAATGGCAGACATTTATTTAGGCCAACAGGGGAACTTGATGAAACCTCAGATGAAACCAAAATAAGATTAACTGACTGCTGCTCCCAGTGTGATGGTATTTCATTCAGAGAGAGAGAGAGAGACATTGTATCTCTAATATTTCCTTTCATTTTGTTAAATTATTACACCTTTAGATTCAGATTGAAAATAAGCAGTTATCAGCACAGCTGCAGGACTTAAACTGTGCAGAGTATCACTCCTTAAAATGGCTGTTTGACAGCAGAGTGATGATTTAAATTCAGTTAAAAGAACGTTTGAACTCTGAATCTGTGGCCCCAACATCATCTACATGTTGCAGTAAAGGAGAGCTATCAGATGTGTCCATCTTGTGGCTGCCTGCACACTGTTCATAAATCAATGCTTCAGTGGTTCAGCTCAGCAATCTAAAGGCTGTTTTATTAAAACAAAAGCCGCTAACATTTATTTACCCAGTCTACATAAAAGAAAGTGGATAAAAAATATGCAACACATGAAGCGAACTGAACAGACAGTAGTGCTGTCAGATGTTTTATACAAAAATTCAAATAAGTGTATTTTTACTTTCTGTGAGTGTAGGTCTGAATTTTAAGTTTAGAAGCACTTTTTCACAGTTGCTTTGCTTTGACTCAGAATGAGTCAGAGCCCGAGGCGGCCTCGCCAAACCTTGCACTCAAAATCAATAGGCTACTCCTTTATCTGGTATGTTAGTTGCTAGATAAAGAAGAGTACAATGGCTTTATCCTCTACATCCTATGGGGAAATGTTAAGCCTCGCAGTTCACAGTTAAATAACAACGTGATCATTCTTCGTGTTTGTTGAATGCCACAATTCTGCATTTCTTACTTTACATTTCAGGCCTTTCTCACATTAGCTCCCTTTGGCTAAGACCATAGAATGTAAAACCTTCCAACAATGACTGCTCACTTAAGGAAATGTGATAGATTGTTGACACACAAGCCAATTATTGAAATTTTGTTTACATGGTGTGTTTGCTGCTCAATGTGCTCTACAAGAAAATGGAAGAAAAGGAGTGTGATACACACAGATTAAGCTTGGGGCAGTCAGGATATGACTTGATTGTACTTTTCCTTTCCTTCCTTTCCTTACTTACCTTATTGTGTGTTTGGTAACTCCCAGAGAGCAGATCTACATCGCGCCATCAGGCGTCCAGAAAGAGAGAATACAGGTGAGAGGGCTCCACCGCAGTGTGAAACTTCGTTCTGCTCAGTAGACATAATGACTCACATTTGACACAGTGTTTTGATATAGCTGTATTATAACGATTAGTGTGCTAAGTTTTACTTCATCCCTTTTAGTAACTGTTTGTGTTACTCAGCCAGATGACATGTTTGTGTGTGACGTGGAGGAGAGGGACATCAGCTGTCCACCAGCCTGGAAGAAATTAAAGAAGAGCCAGTGTACGCCGCTTTTTATGAATGCCTACACCATGAGAGGTGAGTCGCTCTAGTTCATACACGTCATCATACACACACCACACAGAGCCCTACCAACCATTGTCTGAAGGCAGAGACCAGGACCAGCTGTATATACTGTTGTATTAGTCAGCGCTGATGAGTGGCCGACTTCAGTAACTCACTAAGCACTGAACAATGAGCACGTCTGCGCTGGGTTCATCACTCTCGCCTTGTTGTCAGTTCTACTTGCAGCACATTTGTCTGTCCCGTTGTGTTGTGTGCATTTGCAGGGCATTTGTGTATTTTGGTTGTGTTTTCTTGCGTATATGCAAAGTGTTTGTCTATGTGTTTGTGTTGTGTGTTGAGCCCTCTCAGCCACCACAGGAACATCATTTTATCATTTTAGAAATGATGGAATAAATATCCACACAAACCAAATTGTAAAATCAATAATGGACTCCAAGCAGTGTCCTTGTGTTCTTCTTCCTTTTTATTTAACAAACACATTTTGAACACATCTTACTCAATAAATGTGTGGTTTATTTTTCGTTGGATAGTTTTACTCTGAAATAAAGTATAAGATTGTTGTCCACAAAATAAAGGTCTTCTGTTTGGAAACTGTTTTGTGGAAATATTGCTTTAACATATTCCTAGAAATGAGCTTCTTTTTTCTTTTTTTAAAATAAAGAAACAGACAAGATTACACTCGTGTGATTTATCAGCTGTGTGATAAAGGCGTTGTAAGTAAAGGTCAACGTGCTTTTTCTTTCCTTGTTACAATCACCATTTGAGAAAGACAATACCAGCAGATAACACTCAAAAATCAAAATCTGCTTTTCCTCTTGCTAAAATGCAGGGGCACAGGCAGTGATACACACCCACTCCAAGGCTGCTGTCATGGCAACGCTGCTGTATCCTGGCAAGGAGTTCAGGATAACACACCAGGAGATGATCAAGGGGATTCGTAAGGGCACCTCAGGCTCCAACTATCGGTATGTAATCAAGCAGCAAGGATTAGTGAAGTCCAAAGAGGTTCCTCACATTTTCATCTCTCAGTCAAGAGGAGCTTTGTAAAGTCTCGGTCGGTGGAGGCACCTTGGCTCTCATAATAGATATGTTTAGTGCAGCGCTAGAGGATGACAGCGTGCGAACACAGCGTGAATTTGCACAGACAGTGAATTTATGAAGTGTTGGCCGTTTGTTTTGTTTTTGTTTTGTGTTGTTTTTGGTTTTTTTTTTATCACGCCGCTCTCCAAAATGAATGTGTTGCACACCTGCCAGGGAACAAGTTCACTCACTATCAATCTGACAGTAGAAATCTCCAGCATAGCATGGTGCTGCAGCTGCCAACTTTGCTGCGGGAATCAACTGCGTCTGGCTCATGGCCCTTCATCGAGCTTAAGAAAAGCATAACATGGTGCATCAAGTCACCCACAAGGAGAGTACAGGTTCATCACACTCTGTGGGTTTTTAGACGTAAGCCGCATGACGACATGAACAGCTCTTTCTCTGCCTCTCTTTGTACATAAATGTGCCCTGTCTTGCAGCACTTTCTCAATAGTTGGTGCAGATTACAGGCCCAAACATGCGGAGCCCTACAATGAATTTCATTTTAATCCAAAGCATGCATTGTTTGTTTTGTTTTTTTTTTTTTTTTTTTTTTTTTTTGACTTCACAAAGATGTTTTATACTTTTTATTTCAGGTTTATTTTGGTGCATGTAATCAATTACTGTGTGGAAATGATACTTTCAGTCATTTAAAATCTCCTCACTCATTCATTTAAGGGATTCAGTTCACGATTTATAATTGACTGAAAAGCCTGATGGGAATATCACTTTAAAGTTTTAAAGGTTTGACAGTGTGCTAGTAACTCGTCAATGCAGCTGAATAAAATGAGGAAATGTTGCAGTGATTTTTTTTTTTTTTTTTTTTTTTTTTTTTTCTGCTTCCAACTGGGACTAAGGCAAGTCAGGAGCCTGCTGGATTAGGGCAGTGAATAATGATTATTTTCATTATTCATTATTTTTCAGAATTATTCTGCCCTGAGTGTTTAGTCTATAAACTGGAAAGAAAATATGAAAAGGAAATCACTCAAAGTCCTGTCCTAAGGTTTTGCTGTAATGAGGTGTTTATTGGTATCCTGGTACAAAGTGAGTGAGTGGGCCTGGGAAGATGAAGTCACACATTGGTTGATTCCTCACCAGAGGTGGCAACTTTAAATTGCTTGATTTATTCAACCAACAGTCCAAAACTCAACAAAGACATAATATACAACAGAGAAAAGCAGCTAATTCTTACTCTGGAGAGGCTGGAATCAAAAACTGTTTGATATTTTTGCTTCATAAATTACTTACCCAGTTTCAGCACTAAGCCCGATTCGCAGTCACTGTATCACTTTGATTCGATTGCCTCACAGTCTGAGGCCCTGTGGAGCAGACGGTGGGGTCAGGCTTTGAGAACAGACACGTATAGCCAGTATCTAATGGCTTAGGTTAATGCCTCAAATACTTTTAAGCCTGGGTGTAATTTGTCTCTTTGCACCCCGTGTATATATACAGGTATGATGACACCCTGGTTGTGCCTATTATCGAAAATACACCAGAGGAGAAGGACTTGAAAGACCGGATGGCTCGGGCCATGGATGAATACCCAGATTCATGCGCGGTCCTCGTCCGCCGACACGGTGTTTATGTCTGGGGCGAGTCGTGGGAAAAAGCCAAGACCATGTGAGCATTCACCTCCCACCACTATTAACCTCTTTGATCTTATTTATGACTAAGAATATATTAGTAGATTTGTATTGAGAGCACGAGATGTAAATTCTTTACGTTGTATTTTTCATCCCTGCTGCATTTTGTAGGTGCGAATGCTACGACTACCTGTTCGACATGGCTGTGCAGATGAAGCAGTGTGGGCTGGACCCTTCAGCCCTCCCAATGGAAGAAAAAGGAATAGTTTGACATTCTCTGCTGCTTTTTAAAGAGACATTTGTTGCAGAAAGGTCAGTAGACTACAATCAGGAGAGCAGATTGTAATCATTTGCCTTTCACGCTGGCCGGCTTCAAATTTGATGAAATTTGATGGTGAGGGCAGATTCAGGACTGAAGGAGATTGAATGCCTGTGATCCGGAAGCACCTGGAGGTTACGCTGCAAAGCACTGTGGGACGACTCATGAGTGAGCAGCTATCAAATCAACGTCCTCAGGTTCAAATGCTTTCCCATTCAAGTTTGACTGCACTGAAATCAAGGCCTTGGTGCATGTCAGGCGTGAGCAGAGTGTGTATTTCAGTTGACCTGTAATGGTGATTATCTGCCTCTGCTTCAATCAATAAAAAACAATTGAGTCACTGAAACTCTTTGAAATGATTTTTTTTTTTTGGTTTTGCTCTACCACTAAAATATCCCAAACCAAACCTCAATTTTTAAAATATAAATTAAATTTGCCATTTTAAAACTATTTCTTACTAATTCTTTTCTTTTATCTCCTTTTTTTTTTTTTTTTTTTAAATACAAGGCCGGCAGAATGATGCCTGATGTTTTGTTTGAAGCCATATTTCTGTTCCCATTTTTGCCTTTTGGTAAATGCAGCACACACACACACAAATGGCTGTGGTCATCTTGTCAAACACCTTTCAGTGAAAATAACACTGTACTGTGTAAAAAAAAAGGACCCTTGCTGTGTCTGTGGACATCCTTTCATTCCCCGCTGCACCGTTCCAGCGCAGGCAGGTCCATTTGGCGCAGCCGTCGCACAATGCCTGTAGATCTTTGCACAGCATGCCTTCAGTCGTCTGCATACTCATTCTGTCATGAAAGCCGGAGCTGTTGTTCTTTTAACAAGCTCCCTCTGCTGCCACGATCCCATCGCTTCCAACACTATACTCGCTGAAAACAGAGCACTGTCAAATACGCCGCAGGCTCAGTTAAAATTGGAAAAACAAGAAATATACAGCAAAAAAAAAAAAAAAAGAACAAGAATATTCCTTGGTGTTGCACTTACACTGCCAACATTCCCCATCTTTTGATTAATGAGGAATTCTGGGAAACTCATTTGCAAAAGAAACAACACCAGCAGTGTGAAGCCACAATGTCGGTGTCTCGAGTGTTGAACAGACGAACAAAAAAACAGACAAACTGCAATGTTTAAGCAAAATTCAACAAGGTATTCAGCAAAGTCAAAGTCAGATCGTACTCTGGTACCAAAATTTTCAAGGGACTCAATTGCTCATAGCAAATGTTATGTGTATTATATATTCCAATATTCATCCCAATATATATTCATATAAATATTTATTACCTGTCAGCCTGCAAAGTTCAGCAATAGACACATCAAGAATCTAATATGAGGGGAGG
>NW_019524823.1:0-8773 GCF_002814215.2 Seriola lalandi dorsalis | reverse complement strand
GGGGGGGCACATGATAATTGAGCTCTGGGGGGCGCTGTGGGACGTTGATCACGCCAAGGCATGGGAGCAGCTTGTACGGGCGCGCACACCTTTTTGTTTCAAACACCTACTGAGTGAGTGAAACTGCTGCATGTTTTGCAGGTCACATTTTGTTAAGTGGAAAGAGCCCAGAGCTACAGTGCACAGTTTGTCACTTTGGAGTTAAAGCAGTAACAAAGAGGTGTTTGCTGGTGTTTTCACCGACCAGACTAAGTGGCAGAAAAAAAAAAAGAAAAGAAAATGGCAACGTATTCCTAAAGCATCGAAGGAAAAGCACCTGTTCTGCAGAGAAATGCTCTCTACAGTCATACATTATCACAAATTACATTTTTATATTATTTTTTACTGCTACATCAATGTGTATGTAGCATTTTACTGTTTGAAGTGGAGCTAATTTTAACTATTCTCAAGTGAAAGATGTAGTTGTAGATGAAATGTAGTGGGGTAGAAATATAAAGTGGCATAAAATGGAAAATACTCCAGTAATGTTCAAATTCCTCAAAAATTGCACTAAGTACAGTACTTGATCAGATGTACTACAGTTTCCCTGTTGAGCTCACTGGCACTACGATGCTCGTTTTCTGTGAGTGGGTCTCAAGCACATGCACGTGTGACTGACAGGATACACAGTCCTGCCAATCGCTTCATAGAGATCAACCGGTGGTGGTAACGTGCCAAGATGCGGCAAAAGTGTTGTATGAGAAAGGAAATGCATGCGATACACCTCAAGAATACACAAATTATGACAGACCTTTTGTTTTCCTGTGAGAAAACTCCACATTGCACCTTTAAGTTACTTCCTGCCACTGCATTTTCCAGTTTTTTCCAGGCTTCACTTCACGCTGATGGCAATTTATTAAAACAAAGAAAATTTGAATTTGAACTGCCTCATGGTTTCATGCCTCTGCCAACCAGCTCAGCTGCAGTTTACGTGCATGTTTGGCCAGACTCATATATGCGTCATACACATCTTCAATCCAGCAGTACAAACGATCTACACAGTCACCACATTTCCAAGGTGGACACCCAAGATTAGTATCCGACCAAATGTCAAATATAGTCGCAATCTCGCCTTCAGTTCCTGAGTGAAGCTGACCTTTGACCGCTTCATAATTTTATCCTATTAAACATCTGTGTGAAATTGTGTCGTTATGGCTAAAAAAATTGTTTTGTGTAATCACAGTGACCTTTGACCTTTGCCCACCAAAATCTAATCAGTTCATCCTTGAGTCCAAGTGAACGTTAAGAAATTCCCTCAAGGTAGGCTTGAGAGATGTCACTTTAGAGAGGCTGAAACCACTGCAGGCAGCACTTGCATCATCCAAAATGAATCAAACATTTATGTGAACCTTTATCCTGCCAAAAAAGGTCTTGTAAACAACAGAAAGTCTCTTCTTAAATGAAACTGTGGAAAGTATGTGTGCTGCTCAAATAACAATATGCCCATTTAGCATTCCCAAGTCACCAGCAAAACAATCATGTTACCTTTTGAACCCACATTTTTTTTCTGGCACAGAAAAGTAAAAAATGAGCCCCTTGGCAATCATTTCCATTTTTACACTTCTCTCTGTAGTGATTGTAGCATCCATGCACAGAATCCCCTGTTGTAATCTGTAGTCGGAGCAAACCCCTGCTTCCTTCAGGCTGTCTATGACACAAGCTCTGGGATACCTGATTCTGTTTGAGCCTCCTCAAAAAGCTAATTTTAATTTACCTTTATTCATAAAACTTTAAATACTGTACACAGTGTGTTGCCTGGATAGGCAAGAACTCACATCACTGTTTTTGATCCTCTTCTCCTTCATCACTTCAGCCATTAGCAGTCTTTTTTTTCACATTATCAGTTGCCGTGCAGAGCATCTCGTTATCAACTTTGCAGAAAATGTTATTTTCCCCAGCCTTTTCAATCAACTGGGGGACATATAACAGTTCAAGTGCTGTAGTGGCGCCTCTCAACCCATCAATTATATTCAAGTTGTATTAACGTATTTGGCACCTATGTCTCAGGAGAAAAAGGAACACTCATTGCTGCACCATATTTTTTATGATATTGATTAAAGTGTAAATGTGTTTATGATTTTTAGCTTCAGTAAAAGCCTTGTGACAGGCCAAATGGTGATATAAATTAATATTATTGACGTTCAGACACAAGTACTGTGAGCTTATGTGTGTCAGCCACTCAGCACACAGTCACGCATCCACACACAGAAAAAGCTCACTAATGTATCTTAGCGTTGACATTTAAAAGACCAATTTTGCATTTTGACATCCTTAAACCGCTTCATTCTGGTCGTTTTTTTTTTGGCATTTTGCCTTCATTAGGTATTTCTAAAAAGAGTGTGGAAGAAAATATTGAAAGACAGGAGCTTGCATATGATAAGTGTTGGATTTGAAGCCAAACGATAGCAGTTACATGGTACTGCATTTCCCTTAGCTGACTGAGTCACCAGGTTCTAATGTTGGTCCTTGAATATAGTAAATTGTCACTCCACATACTATTTTTAATGTGAGTGGGTTCAGCATAATCTACTTTAGACTCCTAAAAAATTAAATTTAGTTTTGTTATCGCTTTGGCCTTCACTGAGATGACAAGTATGCATTTTATACTGAAAAAAAAAGAACCTTCAAGATAAAGAACACGCTATACAAGCAATTGAATGTGGCAACCTTTTCACAGACAATAAAGCAATATGGATTTTCTTTTCGGAGCCCTTATAAGGGGAGCGAGTGAGCAGTGACCACTCATGTTAACACACTTCACTTTTCAGAAAATGCCACCAATACATATTCAATAGAAGACAAAATTACTTTTACTTTTAATTTTGGAAAAAGAAAAAAAACTTTGACTTTGAAGAGATTTGGTTTGTTTTCCCACTCACTTCATTATGGTCAATTATCTTCATGCCAGCATCTACTTGCTACAAACTACAATTTCAAAGTCTGTTAAAAAATTGACCTTGCATACTGGAGATAACCACCTAACATGTTTAGACTCTTTTAAAGTCAATGCCATAAACCCAGTAGTACTAGTAGTAGTAATATTACACTTGGCTACATTCATGCAATGCTGTTTCTGCTGTTGTTCAAACATCATTTCAGTTACCTAATGTAGAGGATGAATCAAATGACTACATGCAGCTTGTTGCTAGTACTACCAGACCCACTGAGAATGTATAGTTGAGCCTCAACCTTCCCCAAAACTCCCCATACAAACCAATGTGCAGGCAGTTTCCAGACCAACAACATTGCACCAATAACATTCTTATATTGTGGTTGATTAGAGTGATGAACACAGTTAAGATAAAGATAACCTGTGATTCAATCACTGAAAAGTCACTGAATTTACTTATTACTAATGTTTAAAGACAAATTTGAATACAGATGGCTGTTCTTATTTGCAAGAAAAATTGTAGTTAAGATTTTTGGGTCAGGTAAATATATCTACAGTTTATATATCTATGTATATCCATAAGAACAGCTTTCCAGACTAAAAATAATTTTATACATTAGAAAAAGAAAAAGAAACATATAGCCAAAAGACAATAATTTTTTGCTTAATGGAGCTAAACGAACCATCAATGTTCAGTTGAAGAATTGCTACTTGTAATTCAGTAATCATCTAGTGAAAATACATCAAGCACCTATGGATTACTGATTGTACTAATTAAAACACACCAACAAAAATGGTAAAGTGGAGGATTTTAAGGGGGATTAATTTCTGTTAGAAGACTTGAGGCAAAGTGCTGCTGCTGGTTTAGGTTAGCACTGATACTTAAGACTCTATATCAGATTTTATTTACTGAGCTGCATGCCACATAATCTAACCTAGAAAGCTGGCAAAATAAGCTTAGTGAGCCATTCAAATTAAGCTATGGCCACTGTGAGGCCTAGCCTTACAAACAAAAGGGGTTTCGCCAAGGGCGTAGCTTTGGTCTCAACATTGGTAGGGGAGCAAAAACCCTGCCAACCCTCCAAAACAAAGAGAGTAGCTTTTTAGTGCTGTCAACCAAACAGTTTATTAAAATAAAAGATCTGAATTTACATTCAGGAATGCCCATACACAAATATAATGTGTGTAAATGTGTTGAGTGTGTGGACATGTGTTGTGAATTTTCATATTGGAAAATATGTACAAAACAAGTAAAATCATATATTTATTTAAAGTATAGTCTCTATATGTAAGAATTATATGAAACCTGCTGAAAAATGTATTGACTTATATGTCTAGCTAATGAAAAAACTGTATTTTAGTATATCTGTTTGTATTATACACATATGTTACATAAAGATATATCAATCCCAAAGCCTGTAAGTATATGTTCATATTATATATGTTAATGTAAAAGATAGACATGTATTTTCAAATTTAATGACAAATAGATACACATAGAGTTTTTGTAAGCATTTTGTTGTAATAAAGTAGCGTAAGTATTTCATTTATGTTACAAACTATGTAATGACAGTAATGACACATATGGTGACATCACTATGGATATAGGGACAGATATGTCATAGTATACTGAGGCAGAAAATCATCATATTATAGTAATGCATAAAACGACATAGTACAGTATGGTATAAAAGTGTCAAAAAAATGTTAGTTGACGTTACTTAAACTATAATAATAGTTAGGCATGAAATGTTATAGTATAGTAAGGTATAAAAATGTCAAAAAGTGGCATATTATAGTAAGTGAAGAAATGTCATAGTATATTAAGGCATGAAATGTAAAGAAAAGTAAAACTGTAATAAGGCATAAAAACGTTAAAAAAAAAAACATAGGGTAGTAAGGCGTAAAACGTATAAAAACATCATAGTATAGTAAGGCATGAAATGTAATGAAAAAAGATCATAATATAGTAAGCCATGAAATGTCAAAAAAATAAAACTATAATAAGGCATAGAATATCAAAAAAACATCATAGTATAGTAAGGCATAAAACGTAAAAAAAACTTCATAGTATATATAGTAAGGCATGAAACTTCCCCGTCAAATAACATCATATGTTAAAGAGTCTCATATGCTTAACGATGAAACTTTTTTTGGCATGTGCAAAACAAGACAGGAAAAATGATAGATGTGAGAGTCTTTGACAATAAAACCCCATGGTGATGTCATCATATGTGATAAGGGGGTGAGGCTGTGCGAAGTACAGGAAACCCCCCAATGGTTGAGAAACTGGTGGTGGTCTTGAAGATGTGATGAGAGTGATGATGAGCTCGGCCTGAATGGATACGAAGACTGGAGGTGGATGAAGTGGAGAAGCATCAGAGCAACTGTGCTAAAATGAGAAGTGACTACAGAACAAAGGAGGACAGATTTTATGTATGTCAGGGACAACTTGGTTGGCTGGTTGACATTGTGGTGAGATCTGGTTGGTTGCTGAGCACCTGAAGATAGTTGATTACAAGGAGTGTGAGAGTGTGGCTGACTAGATGTCAAAGAACAGTAAGGCATAACACCTCAAAAAACGTCATAATATAGTAAGGCATGAAAAGTTAAAGTATAGTAAGGCTCAAGAAAGTCAAAAATCGCCAGTGTATAGTAAGGCCTAAAATGTCATACTATAGTAAGGCTTAAAAACGTCAAAGAATGCAATAGTATAGAAAGGCTGAAAAACATAAAAAAACTTCATGGTATAGTATAGCATAAAATATCAAAAAAAGTTCAACTTTGGTGTTACCAAAAAATTTCAAAAAAATGTCATAATAAAATGAGGCATAAAACGTCATATTATAGTAAGGCATAAAACATCATAGTACAGTAAGGCATAAAACGTCATAGTATAGTAAAGCAAAAATTATCAAAGGATTATCAAAAGAAGTTAAACCTTAATATTACATAAAAATGTCAAAAAAAAACATCATAGTATAGTAAGGCATAAAATATCAAAAAAAGTTCAACTTTGATATCACTAAAAAATTTCATAGTATAATAAGGCGTAAAATGTCAAAAAAAAATGTCATAGTATAGTAAGGCATGAAACCTCATAGTATAGTAAGGCATAAAATACAAAAAAAATTAAACTTTAATATTACATAAAAATGTTAAAGAACGTCATAGAATAGTAAGGCATAAAACGTCATAGTATGGTAAAGCATAAAATATAAAAAATGTCATAGTATAGTATGGCATAAAATATTTTAAAAAATGTTAAACTTTAACATTGCATCAAAATGGTCAAAAAATGTCAATTATATTAAGGCATAAAAACGTCTAAAAACGTCATAGTATAGTATGGCATAAAAGGTCAATGTATATTAAGGCATAAAATGGTAAAAAAATGTAAATGTATATTAAAGCATAAAAACGTCTAAAAACGTCATAGTATAGTATGGCATAAAATGTCAAAAAAGGTCATAATATATTAATGCATAAAAATGTCATAAAACGTCGTAGTATAGTATGGCATAAAAGGTCAATGTATATTAAGGCATAAAATGGTCAAAAAATGTCAATGTATATTAAGGCATAAAAACGTCATAGTATAGTATGGCATAATAGGTCAATGTATATTAAGGCATAAAATGGCCAAAAAAATGACATATTATATTAAGGCATAAAAACGTCTAAAAACGTCATAGTATAGTATGGCATAAAAGGTCAATGTATATTAATGCATAAAAACGTCTAAAAACGTCATAGTATAGTATGGCATAAAATGTCAAAAAAGGCCATAATATATTAAGGCATAAAAATGTCATAAAACGTCGTAGTATAGTATGGCATAAAAGGTCAATGTATATTAAGGCATAAAATGGTCAAAAAAATGACATATTATATTAAGGCATAAAAACGTCATAGTATAGTATGGCATAAAAGGTCAATGTATATTAAGGCATAAAATGGTCAAAAAAATGACATATTATATTAAGGCATAAAAACGTCTAAAAACGTCATAGTATAGTATGGCATAAAAGGTCAATGTATATTAAGGCATAAAATGGTCAAAAAAAGTCATATTATATTAAGACATAAAAACGTCATAGTATAGTATGGCATAAAAGGTCAATGTATATTAAGGCATAAAATGATCAAAAAAGGTCATATTATATTAAGGCATAAAACGTCTAAAAAAGTCATAGTATAATATGGCATAAAAGGTCAATGTATATTAAGGCATAAAAAGTCAAAAAAGGTCATATTATGTTAACGCATAAAAACGTCCTAAAACATCATAGTATAGTATGGCATAAAAGGACAATGTATATTAAGGCATAAAATGGTCAAAAAATGTCAATGTATATTAAGGCATAAAAACGTCTAAAAACGTCATAGTATAGTATGGCATAAAAGGTCAATGTATATTAAGGCATAAAATGGTCAAAAAATGTCGTAGTATAGTATGGCATAAAAGGTCAATGTATATTGAGGCATAAAATGGTCAAAAAAGGTCATATTATGTTAAGACATAAAAACGTCATAGTATAGTATGGCATAAAAGGTCAATGTATATTAAGGCATAAAATGGTCAAAAAAGGTCATATTATATTAAGGCATAAAAACGTCATAAAAGGTCATAGTATAGTATGGCATAAAAGGTCAATGTATATTAAGGCATAAAATGGTCAAAAAATGTCAATGTATATTAAGGCATAAAAACGTCTAAAAACGTCATAGTATAGTATGGCATAAAATGTCAATGTATATTAAGGCATAAAATGGTCAAAAAATGTCAATGTATATTAAGGCATAAAAATGTGTAAAAACGTCATAGTATAGTATGGCATAAAATGTCAAAAAAGGCTATAATATATTAAGGCATAAAAATGTCATAAAACGTTGTAGTATAGTATGGCATAAAAGGTCAATGTATATTAAGGCATAAAATGGTCAAAAAAGGTCATATTATGTTAACGCATAAAAACGTCCTAAAACATCATAGTATAGTATGGCATAAAAGGTCAATGTATATTAAGGCATAAAATGGTCAAAAAATGTCAATGTATATTAAGGCATGAAAGTGTGTAAAAACGTCATAGTATAGTATGGCATAAAATGTCAAAAAAGGCCATAATATATAAAGGCATAAAAATGTCATAAAACGTCGTAGTATAGTATGGCATAAAAGGTCAATGTATATTAAGGCATAAAATGGTCAAAAAAGGTCATATTATATTAAGGCATAAAAACGTCATAGTATAGTATGGCATAATAGGTCAAAAAAGGCCATAATATATTAAGGCATAAAATGGCCAAAAAAATGACATATTATATTAAGGCATAAAAACGTCTAAAAACGTCATAGTATAGTATGGCATAAAAGGTCAAAAAAGGCCATAATATATTAAGGCATAAAAATGTCATAAAACGTCGTAGTATAGTATGGCATAAAAGGTCAATGTATATTAAGGCATAAAATGGTCAAAAAAGGTCAATTATATTAAGGCATAAAAACGTCATAAAACGTCATAGTATAGTATGGCATAAAATGTCAATGTATATTAAGGCATAAAATGGTCAAAAAACGTCATAGTATAGTATGGCATAAAATGTCAATGTATATTAAGGCATAAAATGGTCAAGAAAGGTCATATTATATTAAGGCATAAAAACGTCTAAAAACATCATAGTATAATATGGCATAAAAGATCAATGTATATTAAGGCATAAAATGGTCAAAAAATGTCAATGTATATTAAGGCATAAAAATGTGTAAGAACGTCATAGTATAGTATGGCATAAAATGTCAAAAAAGGCCATAATATATTAAGGCATAAAAATGTCATAAAA
>NW_019524822.1:471260-538650 GCF_002814215.2 Seriola lalandi dorsalis | reverse complement strand
CCTTACATTTTACGCCATGTTATACTATGATGTTTTTCGACATTGTTAGGCCCTGCATTAGCAAGTGGTTACATGGTGTAGTGGTTAGGACTCTTGCTTTGTACTGAGAGGATTGGGGTTCGAATCCGGGTTCAGTAGCCCTTCTTTGCCTAAACTATTTCACATTTTTATGCCTTACGATACTATGATGTTTTCAGGCCTTACTATGGTATGACTTTTTATGCTATGACGTTTTTATGACTTTTTATGCCTTATTATACGATGTAATTTTTGTGACTTTTTATGCCATACTACTATGACCTTTTTATGACCTTTTTATGCATACTATACTATGACTTTTTATACCTTACTAATGACTTTTTTGACTTTTTATACCTTACTATATTATCACATTTTCATGACTTTTTATGCCTTACTATACTATGGCTTTTAATGCTTTACTATACTATGTCATTTTTATGACTTTTTATGCCATACTACACTATGTCGTTTTCATTACTTTTTATCCCATACTATACTATGTTGTTTTTATGACTTTTTATACCTTACTATACTATGAATTTTTATACCTTATTATACTATGACGTTTTTATGACTTTTCATGCCTTACTATACTTTGACTTTTCATGCCATACTATGCTATGACTTTTTATGCATTACTATACTATAACATTTTTGTGACTTTTTATGCCATACTCTACTATGACGTTTTTATGACATTTTTATGCCATACTATACTATGGCTTACTATACTATGAGTTTTCATGCCTTACTATACTATGACTTTTTATGCCTTAATAGACTATGGCGTTTTTATGACTTTTCATGCCTTACTTTAATATGACTTTTTTTGCCTTACTATAGTATGTCGTTGTCATGACTTTTTATGCCATACCATACTGTGTAGTTTTCATGAATTTTTATCCCATACTATACTATGACGTTTTTATGACTTTTTATACCTTACTATACTATGATCTTTTTATGACCTTTTTATGCCATATTATACTATGACTTTTTATACCTTACTATACTATGACGTCTTTTTGACTTTTTATGCCTTACTATACTATGACATTTTTATGGCTTTTTATGCCTTACTATACTATGACTCCATGATTTTTTATGCCAAACTATACTATGACTTTTTATGCCTTACTATACTATGACTTTTAATGCCTTAATATACTATGATGTTTTTATGAATTTTCATGTCTTACTATAATATGACTTTTTACGCCTTACTATACTATGACTTTTTTGACTTTTTATACCTTACTATATTATCACATTTCATGACTTTTTATGTCTTACTATACTATGACTTTTCATGCCTTACTATACTATGACGTTTTTATGACTTTTTATGCCTTATTATACGATATAATTTTTGTGACTTTTTATGCCATACTATACTATGAAGTTTTTTTGACTTTTTATGCCATACTATACTATGACTTTTTATGGCTTACTATACTATGACTATTCATGCCTTACTATAATATGACGTTTTTATGACTTTTCATGCCTTACTATAATATGACTTTTTATGCCTTACTATACTATGTCGTTTTTATGACTTTTTATGCCATAATATACTATGACGTTTTATGCCTTACTATACTATGACTTTTTATGCCTTACTATACTATGACGTTTTTATGCCTTACTATACTTTGACTTTTTATGCCTTACTATACTATGACTTTTTATGCCTTACTATACCATGACGTTTTTATGCCTTACTATACCATGACTTTTTATGCCTTACTATACTATGACTTTTCATGCCTTACTATACTATGTCGTTTTTATTACTTTTTATGCCCTATTTTACTATCACCTTTTTTATGACTGTTTATACCATACTATACTATGACTTTTTATGCCTTACTATACTATGTCGTGTTTATGACTTTTTATGCCTTACTATACTATGTCGTTTTTATGACCTTTTTATGCCTTACTATACTATGATGTTTTTATGAATTTTTATGCCTTACTATACTATGACGTTTGTATGACTTTTTATGCCATACTATACTATGATGTTTTTATGACTTTTTATGCCATACTATATTATAACGTATTTATGACATTTTCATGCCATGAAAATCTTTGACATTTTTATGCCGTTTTGTACTATGAAGTTTTTTGGCCTTTTTTTGTCTTACTACACTATGAAGTTCTACGCCTCATTATACTATTACGTGTTTTGACATTTTTACGCCCAGTTAAACTGTGACATTTTTTTTTTCATTTTTATGTATTACTATACTATGACTTTTTTTTTCATTTTCATGCCATATTTAACTATGACAATTTTTGACATTTTTATGCCTTACTATACTATAACGTCTTATGCCTTGTTATACTATGATGATTTGTTGTCAATTTATGCCTTGTTATACTCTGACGATTTTTGACAGTTGTTGTGCCTTACTATACTATGACGTTTTCTTTTGGGTTTTTTAGCTTTACTATACTATGATTTTTTTTCTTTCTTTCTTTTTCTTTTTTTTTATGCCTAACTATACTATGATGTGTTTTGACATTATTGTACCCTTAATATACAATTACTTTTTTTTTTATTTTTCTTCATGCCTTACTATACTATGATGTTTTTTTGCTATTTTTATGCATTACTATACTGTGACGTTATACGCCTTTTTTTACTAGCCAACAGCCCTTTTTTGCCCATTTTATACTATGACGTGGTTATATCTTTTACTTCAAAGTCAGAAGGTTCTGGGTTCAAACCCTGTCCCTACAGCTTTTCTATGTGGAATTTGCATGTTTTGCCTGTGAACTGTTATTCCTCCTTCACACTAAATGAAATTAGAAGTTGGTAATTAAGTGATGCTGATATTGACATTACCTTTTTCCTCCTGGTGATTGTATTTAGTATTCTCATGCTGGACAATCCTTGTAAGTATCATTATTTTTTTTTACCAGAATGGGACCTTGGTAAGCTTGACCTTTGATCACCAAATTCAAAATAGTTCATCTTTGAGTCCAAGTGAATTCTTGTGAAAAATTTTGAGAAATTCCCTCCAAGTTTTCATGAGATATCACATTCATCGATGGATGGGCAACAAGAAGACATAATGCCTCCAGCCCTGAATATCGCAGAGGCATAAAAACAGTATTAGCAGGTATGGTTCATATATTGGGCTGTGGTGGGGCTAATAGCCTGTTCCCTATACAGCCTTCACAATGTCCGTGCAGATTGTTTTGTCAATGCTAAAATGGTAGCCTACAATGTATCATTTGGAATTGGCTGCAGTGCTTTGATTGTAACTGGTTTGAGTCTCAGTTGAATTAATTTGAGTTCCAAACCGAAATGGCAGTGAAACGTTTAAGGTTTCTAAAAGTAGCTCCTTGTCCTGTAGTGGAGCCAGCACTGTGGTTCCTTAAGTCTCATCCTACTTCACAAATGGATTCAACACAAAGCTGCTGGGTGACCAGTGTGGTAGTTGCTGAAAGCAGACCACACAGAGGAAAAACCCACTGATGAATTACAGGTACTTACTGTGACAGGCTGTCGACTCCAAGTCACAGGCGGTCTCGGGCTATGCCACCCTCTTAGTGCGCATCTGTGTACAGTAGCCCCATGTGATATTTTTGGTTGTGTGACTCACCCTCATTGCTACAGCAGAAATGGATGCTCTGGCTGCTGCTAATTACATAAATAGTCCAGTTTCAACCACAACTTTGTGCGTAAAGATGGTCACAGACATCAGGATCCTTCTTTGGTAGAAAATAATAGGCTGTGTTTGAGCTGCATGTACCAGAACAGTGTTTATTTATTGCCTTGCTTTAAATTCATAAATAACTGATTAATTCATTGAGTCAGGAATAATGATTTTGAATGTAAAATATCTTTATTCGACCCTCTCAAAATGTGTTTCAATAACAGAAATTGTCATCATGGTGAGTTGGAATACTATACACAAATAGGAATTAATTAGACATTATAATTTTCAAATCAAAATCAGCATGTCATCGTAATCCATGAAAAGCAACAAGCCTCTTTCAGACTCTGTCCACTTGTCCATGATCAAGCAACTTTATAAATAGACTCATACATTTTTGGGTGTTGATATTTCAACAAGCAGTCATCCATTAGTGAGTCAAAATTGAATCTGAGATGTTAAGTCTGATGTGACAGAACGACAATCATCATACATCATACCAAAAATACATAGAAAGTAATCCATAACAGAAAGGAAAGATTCTGTAGTTAACACATAAAACAAAGATCTCATCAGAAGTACTTGACAAATATCAGTATATCATTCTTTTGTTATACAAAACAAAAACTGATTATTTCTCTTTTTTTTCATGTCAACACATGATAGTCAATGGTATTTTGGCAACACCTGCATTTCAGGAGTTAACAGAAAGTCAACTATTATCATAACATAAGTCACTGGACATTATTCATCTTTGCCCCCTACCCATCCCACCCCAACATTATGTCTTTATACATGATATTGCATGATAAAAACTATGATGAAATCATTGACATATCAATGACATTTACATAGTCAACAAACATCCTGTTTGCTGCTAGAGACCGGAAATTAGTTCTCATCGACTGTGTCCTTTTTTATAAGCTTTTCATTCTTTTTCACATCTTTAGATGGTTCAAGACTGAGGTGAATTCAGATTTGGAGTCCAATGACAAACTGAAAATAAAAGAAAGTCAACAGTTTTTTTTTTTAGCTGTAAATATCAAAAATGTCTCCCCAAATCAAGTTAAATAGTCGGGGAAAACTATTCGTAATTATTTTAGTTTCAGTTTTGTTCGAGTTGAAACTGAATTGACCTCAGACCTGCAGTAAAATCCATCTAGCGTCAGAGCTCAGTCAGAGTATGTAGTCTTTAGTAGAAAAAACTACAGTGTCACTACTTGTTTTGCTGGTTCTGCACCACGTCTGAATTAAATCAAGAGTTCTTAGAGGCACCTGGAGTGGTACAAATATGTGCTCATCGGGGTTAAGGTATTGTCAGTTCCTTGTTAAGGTATTTTTCAGTTCATCGTCAAGTCCTCAGGAACAGAGTGCCCGGAGAGGAGACCAGACCAATGATCACATAGGTAATGATGGTTGGAAGCCTGACATGACCGCTTAGGCCTCAGGGCTTTTTTTTTCCTTTGTTATTTTCTTTTCGTAGATTTGTCATAAAATCTGTCCTGGGCCCGTCAAAGTAATTCCAAATGAGAGATGCACGCTATAGGAGATGTCTAAATCACAATATATACCGCATGAGAGACATTAGCGCCTGCTTTATGCAAACTTTAGATATAAAAAAATCACCATGCTAATGTCTCAGCAAATGCACTGATTTTCTCAAATCATCATGTACATATCAAAGGCAAAAAACATATTTCTTGCTATACCAAATGGATGAGGTCTGTATTTTCTGTTCGAGTTGTTTCTGTCATACTTTTTCAAATGCTTTGCACATTTACTTCAAGGTTAAAGTGAAAGAAACTTTTCTTGAATGAGGGCCCAGCACTCCTACCCTAAGACGGTTGATAGATGTAGGCCAAGGTCTGTGCAGAGCCTGCATGGACAGCATCATTAGATTCAGCATAAGGGCTGTTTTCATATTGTCTTAAAGGCCCAGCTTGGAAAATCAGTGGTAGTAATAGTGCTTTTTCATCCAAAACAAAGACTCTCTGCTAACAAGGTATGCCGTGGAGTGAAGCTTCATTTTGGCGATGACCACATCACAAGAGCATCGTCCCACTTGAGTGTGTGTTTGTTGATCATTTCCATCAAGAGCCTTTAATACAGTACTGTGTACACAGCTTCCTGAGAGTTAGCTAGCTACCGTTCTAAAAAACACACTGCACATCTAGCTATCCGCTCATTGTATGTATATAGCGTAGGGATGCATCGATAACCCATTCAGGAGCCTTCTGAGCCAACATCTGGCTGGAATTAGGTATTTTAAAATATATCAACCCATTCCTCACTTGTAAAATGAAAAGTCAAATTCTTGATTTCTTGCTGTGTAGTTTTGTAAATTTATTTTTGAGATGAATACTTTGACTTGTCCCCGATGAACATGTTAATAGTGCATCCCTACCAGAGTTTAACATGGATTACAGTCAAACGTAATACAGTATAACCAGTCCCTCACCGGACTGTATTTTCCTCGTGATGTAGCCTGTTAAATACAATGCTGTGTGCAGCTGTCTCACAGAACGCAGATCACCTTGTGTGGCTGAATTGCTCAGTGAAATGGATTCAGTTACCTCTCAGGGTTTTACAGTAAGATCGTGCCTTCTCCCCCCAAAACGGGCAAAACGTTTCCAATTTCTCATATGAAACAATTAACCGTGTGCTTTTATTACACAGCTAATTTCATTCCCGCGGTGACTCGACCCAGGTTTGGTGCTTTAGGGAGGCTCAGTTACAGTATGTTGGCCTGAAGTGCTGCTCTGGGAGGGAGGAGAGCCCCACGGTGCTCTGAATTACAGCAGCCCGCTCGCTCTGTCGCACTGTGTAACCGCAACTCGTCACATGCTCGAATCAAACCTAGAGCAATGTCACTGATATCATGACAGTCAGTGTCATTGATGCAGACATATCAAGTGGCTATACAGCCTATAGAAGTCATAACTGTGCTCATGGGTACAGTGGTGAGTCACAGGCCTCATACGAGCAGCGTCAACTCGAGTGAAAAGATGCTCTTGCAGGTATGTTTTCATATTTATGGCGCAGGTGCCAATTTTTTCCTTTAAGGCAGCAACATGTTCATGTGATTGAAAAGAGGAAACACAATTTACAGTATCTCCCTGGTTATCACATGAGTCATCAAAGCAACACATCAGGTTTGTCAGGTCAAATTACAATTTATGTTGCTGGTGTAGCAATGATCATTGTCTTCAATGTGTCAGCAATAATTAATGGCATAACAACCAATGACACCACTGGCATTGTCTCAAGTGCTACATCAAAGTACATTGTTGTTGGGGCAACAGTAATCTGGGTGGTTTTGGTGGCATGTCTGAAAGCTACAGAAATAATACTTTTTTTTTTCTTTTCTTTTTCTTTTTTAACATCTGAGCCCACAACCAGGATAGTAGCTATGGCTGAGGAAACTGAGATCATGCCATCTGCTTTTCTTATTTTATAGGCTGCTTCCAGGATTATTAGTCTTTAGGGGCCTCATGCAAGAATCATTAGTACACTATGAAAATATTTGTTTTGCAATTGCAAATTCATTTAGAAAGTACAACATACAAAATTCACCAGTACCAATTATGATCAGATACTTCAGATCAGTTTTTCTCAATCAAAAGCAACTTAAAGTTTAAATGTGTTGCCCAAATCAATTAAAAGTTCAAAATATAACATCATAACTTGCCAGTTTATTGTGTGGATGGATATAGGTTCATAAGTCTTTTTTTGGATTCGTGATTCTATTCATAATTGTTGGCATGGCAACTTATAGCTGTACAGTTCAGCAGTTGCTCATCTTGCAGCTGCCTCTTTACACAGGTCGCTGTTCAGGGGAACATATCCTGTTCGACAGTGCAACATGAACTACAGCATAATATTCTCTCTCATATTCTCTCTATTCTATCCCTTTGCAATAGCAAGATGTTTTTTTAGCAACTTACTTTAGGTCAAACCATTTCTCCTTCATTTCTGCTCTGGTGATGCGACATCGGCTTTGTTTTGGGTCCTTTACATAATGGTATAATAATATAAGAACACTAACTATAAATGGAGGAATCTCTTTTTGATTTTCTTTAGATTTTTCTCGACAACTGCTCATCTGATCGACTTCAACCTTGGCAGGTGTATTGCTGAGGACCCCAGGAAGTGCAGTGTCGACTGTGAAGTTTTTTTTTTGGATGAGTGGTTCTTGAGAAAGCTTCAAACATCAGTTTTCTACGAGTTACTTGATATGATGAAAAAATGAACACAGATAAATGCCATCACTTTAACTGTGATGCCATCATTGCTCCCATTAGGCTACCGGCAGGCACGTTTTGAACAGGCACTGCACCTGTACATATAATTATTATAATAATTATTTACTCTTAGGTAACATTTTTTGTGAATGAGTGGAACAGGCAGCCTTATGTAGCACTGGAAATGGTACTGATTTTGCTAATGATGAAATACACACATCTCTTCACGAACAGGTTGAAATGAGCGATTTACGGCACGTTTGCTGAATCAATCACATGTCAAACCTCACAGAGAAAAAAGTACGATTTTAAAATCTTCTTGCATGAGGCCCAATATATCTGAATTTGGCCACTTTGCTGTGGGGTTGTGGGTGGTGCTTTGGGAGGACTTGGACTCTTGGCCTCAGTATTTCTATAAAATGTATCTAAGATGGTTGCAAGAATTATATGGTAGGACACCATGTCACAGTATCTTCTCACGACTAATAAAGCGGCAACATTTTGAGGACTCTTTAAGGACTTTCAACTTCATTTTAAGGGGGTATTCGCTCTGATTCTGTCCCACTTATGACTACTGCAAGCAGCAAAGAGGCATATTAGTGACATCACCTTAAGACAATGCAGCACTTGGGGCTTCCCTCTGAGAGAAGGCCGACTCATACAGCCATATTCACACAGTCTTAAGACATTTGTAGAGTAAACTGATCACTGTATGCTGGAACCATAAACTGGAGTAAACTGCACACTGGAAAAAGGGTATTACAAAGTAGAGAACCTAGACATCTAAGTCTGACTTGGACAGCTGCGAGTTCGGTTCAGCAATTTTAATTTGTACTACATACTGCAGGGTGAAATACTACAGTAAAGGGGCTTGTTTTGAGGCTGTGCTGATGCAGGGGAAGCGACTTTTTTCTTTGATCGCACACAATCACTTTGATTCATGGTGCTCTGCTTTTTCTGTGGAATATCCGGCAGAGATATCCATTTTTATTCCCATCCTGTCTATTCCCACTAAAAATCAGTAGTGAGGAGTCATTATAAACACAATGGATTTGCACATACTTCGATGCTCTTCCAGCACGAGGAACACTGAAACCAAGGGTAGAAATACTATACTCGAATGCATTAGAGTCAGATGAGGTTTTGTTGTCGGCTGTTTTCGTCAGCAGTAATGTTATTTACATTGTTCAGTATGTACAGTAGAGAATCTCCCAGAGATGTTAGGTTCTGTAAAGCTGCAATGGGGTACTCCTTTTAAATTCCTCATATTTGAAAGTCCTTAGATGAAGAGCCATACAAGTCCCGGTTGAAGTGTTTTGAATGTTTAATAATGGACTTGCTGCTGTATTGCGAGTCTTGACTCTATCACTGTACGAGGAGTATCAATAATCTGCTTTCTGAAGCTATGAATGTACACGACACACAAACTCAAAGTCATTAAATAGCAAGATTTGAAATTAATCTTCGTAAAATCATAGATGGACAATATGGTTCTTCATCGTAAGGATTGAATTTCTCACACAAATCAAGACTTTAAATAGAGTAAATTTTTTTCTTTTCATCATAAAGGTATTCATTGAGAAAGTTGAGTGTTAAATGCACTGTACAACCTTTTATAATTTTTTTTTTTTCCAAAATATAGTTTATCCCAGTGTGTTTTGTTTTTTTTTTTTTTATCTTACAGAATCCTGTACACTTGGTGTCTGCATTGAGATTGGGTGATATCCTGATCATTGGAGAGAAGAGAAGAAGAGAGTAGAAGGAGAGGAGAGAGGGGAGGAAAGCCCGAGATGGATGAAGAGAAGAGGAAAAAAAGAGAAGAGAATAGAAGAGAAGTTGTCCCGTGCTGTCAATACCCTCAGTGAAGACGCTGCACTCCGTACCGTGGCTCTCTTCTGTCCCGGACCTCAATCTGAAGAAAACAAGACAGACAATTCTTCTTTACGGACTTGTGTCATAGACAATGGACACTTAAGAGGTTATAAGTAAGATTTAAAGGAGAAATCCATCAATGTTACACATCAGTATCAGTTTACTAGTCATGGGGAGCACTACCCCACCAGAGTGAGGTCATAGTGATGTCATCAGAATTATCTCAGCTTTGTTAAGTGATTAAATGGTTTACACAAAGTCTGTGCTACAAACTGGAGGCGTGGAGATAAAATGTGCAACAGTGAAACAGGTCCCATGAAAAGCTGTTATAGAGTTGCATCCTGGGAAGGAGAATGAGAAAGTGAAATGATCATAAATCTCTGCCCTCAACATGTTCTGCTGTTTTGTGGACAGGGGAAGTTAGCTGTGCCACGCCAGGGACAACCACAAAATGTGGAGAGAAAGTTTCAGACTTCAAACACCAACTTCTGGCTAACGAAGACACTTCAAGTGACTATAAGAGGCACATGAGAGACAGATTAATGTATAATATCATCTGTGTTTTCTTTCCCCAAATACCTACAATGAAAGCAATTCTGCTTATTTTAACAGAATAAAAATAAATTTTAACCAATTAGCATACTTTAGTCATTAATTAGTTCAGTTTTTTAAGTCCAATACTTATCTGTAAAATGGATGGGTGCTGTTAAAATAAAATCAGCATGACAGCATATCATAATTTGAGAAACCACTGCACTGGAGAAATCTTTCAAGATACAGGTATTAGGGAAGACTGGGGACAGTTGCAACACTTTTTGCATTTTTCTCTGTTATTCAGACACTATTTGTTAAAATGAGCAAGTATGGTTCCATCTGTACTGATATGGGACAAGATTAGCCGCATATATGTTATATAGTGGTTATTTTGATCTAAAAATCCTGTTGTATGGTCTGTTTTGATTTGGCTGTGTAGCTTGGGGACGGTTACAGCAATTTGTTGCAACCATCCCCTCATCAGAACATCATGTGCTAGACACACACTGCCCCTTAAAAGGAAGTCACCACGCATCCTGTTGGTGTTTGATAGGCCTGCTGATCAGTTCCGCCGTCCGCTAATAAGCTAATGTGACTGGGCCTTGCTTTTAGCTGCACAATGCTCGAAAGCTAACGAGGCTTTACGCAGGCAATGTGTTATGTATTCCTCAAACCTAATGCACATGAAATGTATAGAGCAAAAGTGGACTTACCCTTGACACAGCAAAATCTGCAAGGACAGAGAAGAACAAAAGTGTTGTCATATTCACAGTGAGGCAAGACCAGAAAAAGTGCATGTTTGTGCAAAACATGAATATGCTTATGTAAGTATGAGTTCAGCATTACTGGTCAAAAAATACATTTTTTGCAACCTATGTCCAGTTTATGTCCACACTTTGTTTGTATATTAGTAACACAGGTCATACTCTACATATGTTGATATAAACCCCTATATTTGTCTTATTATTGGCCTAATACTGATGTAGTCTTTCCCCATAGAAAGTTTCCTTTTTCACCTTTCACCTTATATGGACAACAGCTGCTTTCATGCTCTGTCCATAGGTTGTCACTCAGTTTTGTTCTCAGTCGGCATAAAGAAGCTAAAAGGGACATTTATTTCTATGACGGAAATGTGAGCAGAAAAAAAGAAGAAACTTCACACAGCTGATGGAGAATCAGATGCGTTAAATGTGTAAAATCACTGAGACTGTCAGTGAGGTTAATCAGATAAGAACAGAAAAGACACGCCCACACTCTGGAATATCTCCAGTTACCATGGAAACCATCATGGAGATAGACCATCGGAGAACCGAGACATCTTATGTCACTTTTCTCTCTCTTTATCTCTTGGTCTCCTCCTCTCACTCCTCTCTCCTTTACTCTATCTTGTTCTCTATCTGTCTGTATATCTCTCACACTCTCAGTCTACTATGTCTTATGTCATAGATCTCCATCTTTCTCTTTTTCTCTCTGCCTCTCTCTCACCCTCTCGCTCTTGTACCTGTCTGTGTTGTTGTACATTGGGTTTATGGAGTCAAATCAAACACACAATCCTTATGTAAGGAGACTTTTTATTGTTTTGCACTGTATCTTTTACTCTGGCCCTTCCACCGCCTTTTTTTTCTGCCGTTCCTCTCCTCCGCTTCCTCTCTTTTCATACAGCTGAAACAATGCGATTCAACTGTCCTGATGCAACATCATGCAAACTGTCAGAAACCCTCTGGAGGACACTCTCCCACTCTTGAATACAGCACTGAAAGCAATTTGGCTGAAGTTACAGTGGTCAGGTTGGAGTGTAGTCATTTTTCAACTGGGATAATCTTGTTCATGTTAATGGCCTCACATCTAAGGCCCACAAAATGAGAGTTGGAGGAAGACTGACTGGCTAACCCCCGCTTAGAGGCACTGCATTACTGTATTATACACTTTGCCATTTTTTATTTTCGTTATATTGCTATTCAGGTTTATGGTAATGTGGTATTAAAGCCTTACCATGTTAATTTAGATTGGATACAAGCAGCCAATAGTTGTATAATTTTGCAAAACATCATTATCTTTCGATGGATAAGATTTGGTCTATTCTTTCCACTTTATCATATGTCCATTAAAACAAACAATAAAAGCAAAATCCAGGTTAATAAACCCCTCCCCTGAACAACTTTAGTGAGTATAATTAGATATTTGGCAGGTCAGTCAAGCAGTGAGGCTGTAGTTAGAGTAAAGGGGCTTTCAGAGGTTGCGGGGGCCATTGGTGCCTCCATTGTTTTGAATGTAAAACGGAACTGGGCAAAGAGAGGGAGGGCGGTTGCCGCCATCAGAGTTTATGATGGTTCAACTTTTTTCTACTTGTTGCCGTGGCAAACACAGAAACTACAACGACTAGAAGTGAATGATACAGGAGCTGATTCAAAAGGTATCTGAGTTCACTGTGTGATACACCTCTGCGTCAGCACAGAATAGACAGTGCAGTGAGAGTAAGAGCAACATCAACTTCAAAATCTGATTATTTGGCCGCAGATAATAATAACAATAACCATAACCATAACCATAACCATAACCATAACCATAACCATAATAATAACAATGTTTATAATGCTACATAGCAAAAATAGCTATATTAATCAAGTAACAATGCTAACTAGTTTCCCCAATTCAAAATGCAATCCACTCTGTGTGATGAGATTATTTTACCAAGAGAGCAAAATGAAACTTCTGGCCCAACATATGCCTGGGTCTTCGGCCCAATTCTGGCCCATATATGTCCACTTCTGGGCAGTTTGCAGCTGTTATCCTCTGAACAGCCAGAGCATTTTCTGTGTGTGTGCTACAATCGGTCCAGATGTGGAAGCAGCATCAGGCCGTAGAACCAGGCGTGTACTGGATCAGAAGAAAACAAGCGTGCTTATTTTGTGCAGGCTGGTAGGATCGGGCGTAGCTCTGCTACAGAGAGCACCAGTGTTGTCAATCAGAGGCTCGCTGTCTGAAAGCAACTCAATACTCTGTCTCAACATACACCACATCTTTGGAGGGTGGTGTCTTTTGCCTTTAAGCCAAAAACCAAAAGCCAAACAGTAAGGAATGTTTTTTGTTTTGCTGGCTACACAGAAAACTAACATTACTCTCCTAGACAGCATTTCATTAGCTAGCTTCATTATTGTTTGAGGTAAGGTTTCAAAAAGCCCCGTTCAGGACTGGGAGCCAATTCGCTGCTGGCATTATATCCGAATTTAGGGTAAAATTAGATAATTAGGGTAAAATTTAAATTTGTAAGCATTGTATTTCATTGTCCCTTTACTTACCTTTGCTGTCTGTCTGCAGATCATCAAGATAGAAATCCGTCTGCCGGTTGCCCAGGACGAAGGCCAGGAAGGAGAGGATGAGGGCGTCCAAGATGCCCATGATGGCCAGCATATATGCCCAGCGTACAGAGCAATCGCCCAGGGAGTATTTCCCTGTCTGCTCCCCGCACATGTCCCGGATCACCTCAGCGTCCCATCCGTCAGGGAAGATCATGCAACCAAGCACCAGGCACACTCCTGCAGGAGGACAAAGAAGAGCAGAGAAGCAGGCTTAAGGTGAGGAGTGGGACAGGTGGGGTATAAATGCAGAGTTTTGAAGGGAACAAGGAGAGAGTACAAGGGAGAGGAAGGATGATGTGAAGACTGAGGACAAAGAAAAAGGGCACAAGTGAGAGATTCCAAAGAACAGAAGGAAGAGATGAGAAACTGAGGTGGGGAAAAAGAGAGAAGTAACAGGGAAGAGAAAATTTTGAAGCTAGATTTTAATGAACTAATAGCAACAAAAAGTATCACACTGATGGCCTTAAATTGCAGCAAAAGCAAAACTCTTTAAAGAATTTTAACATCATCACCCAGAAGTCCTGTAAGATGACACCAGTAATCTGTACAGAGCGAGTGAATGTTTACAAAGTTAGTCGGTCTGCTTTATACCAAAGGATACCAAAACCAAGCAGAGAGGCTTAAGATCTCATACTGAGTCCAGCTTTTTCCTTCATGTCCTTTGATAGTGATAACGCAGCTACTTTTTTCAGTGCATGTAAGTGAGATCCGTGTCCTTTACTAAAACACACCATGTTTCTAGGCTGCATTGCACTGTTATTGAAGAAATTCATATCTGTGCTCCTTCCACAATGGATTTAATGGAAACTCTTCTCTGCTCAACCAGTAAACAATAATCCATAAAAACAAGGGGCATCTACTTATCTTAACAATACCAACGCATGCTGAGCTGAATTTTACCTTTAGTTTTGATTCTTTGCCTTTGATTCTTTTGGCAAAATTTAAGATGGATCTAGTGGCTTTACAGGCAGACCAAACTTCTCTCCCAATAAGCCTGTGTATATTCTCATTTGTCCAGGTCATAGTATCCTAAAGGAGTTTTTTAAATCGAAACAACTGGACTAGGTTGTTTGTCTGTGAAGACGTTTCACCTCTCATCCAAGAGGCTTCATCAGTTCGTGTACGCATCTGACCAGGCTAGGACTGCTCCTTCTCTCCCAATATTTCTCAGTGAATGTGCTCTCATGTGGCTCCTGTGGCTCATGTGGCTGTGGCGCCAGGATCTGAGCCTCTCTTCTGATTGGCTGACTGTTTTCTGAATGATTGAATAAAAAAATTGCAGATTTCAAGCAAACACTCAGAGAAATCAAATCCTGCAAGGTTGGACACTGGGTCCAGGTGGGCGGGGCTTGGGGCATGGCTGAGAGTGGTGACTGCTTTGTTGTGACATCACAAACTTATATAAGTCCTGACGGCTCATTTCAAGGCTCAGTTTCTGAATACAGGCTGTGTGCATTTCTCTGTGGACTGAGCACTTTGATACTTTCACAGTATTAATAAACCTAGCCCTGCTTTGTAATAAAAAAAGACATGGAAATCGCACTTTATACAATATTGGACCTTTCAGCACTGCTGATGTGAGCAGAATTTAGACACCTGAGTAGAGGTGTTAATAGTGAGACAGTGGAAAGATGGAGTAACATGCACACCCTGTATACATTATTCCACCTTGAGACAATTGGGAGAGGGAAGCAGTTTAAAACATGCAGAACCTGTTTGGACTCACACTTGCAAACAAATGTGAGTATGTGCAACATACACACGGTGCAAAGCCCTCTGGGGAAATCCATACATGCAATTTCAACACTACAACAAAAGTGGTAATCTATACTTTACACCTCTGCTCATTTATCAAAGTGAGCATCCCTGGGGAGCTGATTGTGCCATATTCCTTGCTCACCAGCGCTTTTTAAATAGCAGTCAGTCTGTGCCTGAGGGGCTGTAAGTAAAGCAGTGGGCTCCTCTGGGAGATGGGGAACATACATGGCAGGCATCACACTGAATCCTCATTCCAGACCAGACATGTCTTTTCCACAGGCAACATCACTTGTGATACACATGAAAAGTCACATAGATTTGGCTAAGTCGGTGATTATTACGCTTCAGTCCAATAAATGTTCAAAAGATTCAATGTCTGGAGCTCAATTGGTGTGCAATTGTGAATATCTTAAGTGCCGTGTGTGTAGTGAAGGATGCTGGGCAGCAGTCAAATACAGTAGCTGCTATGTGGAGCGAGGTGTACAGTAACACAGAGGATAATAACATAGGGCTTTCAGTAAATTCTGCTGATGTGCTGCTGAACACATGAAGCCGGATCCTTGCTGTTAGCATCCATGCCTCAAAGGTCAACAACGAGTTTAGACACACAACAGATAGATACATCACTCCTGATTCATCTTTTGCATCCATACAAAGATTCTTAAAATATTTCATTAGCTGATGCATTCATTAAAGTCCAACTGGGAGATACATCAGAAATGCTGTTTTTGCCTGTAAGCCTCTGAGTGGGCGGGACTGTGTCTGTGTTTGAATGACAGCTGAGCCTTCAGGCGCACCGAGACACAATATAAACAAACTCTGTGTAACTGGAGCTTACTACCTGAGGATAAACAACATCCTGTCTGACATTTGCAGACATGTTTTTAAGTGGTTTTTAGTGTGATAATTATCAAACTGATGTTAGCAGCATGCTTTTTCTGACCATGGATGTGTGTTTGGAAGCTTTCTCAGTAAATCAAGCTGCAGGAATACAGTATAGGGAAGTTAAAGCGTCCAGGGACTGCTCGTCTTTTAGGCTACAAGAGCACATACAGGTCAGGCTAATAGGATGACCGGGTACCGAGTGGAAATAAAGCAGTTCTTGCTTCATTATCCTTGTGTAAAATCAAGCATGAGGGTTTTTATAGGGCTGAACAGTCTCATCATGTGGTGCACACAGCTACGGTAAGCCCCGAGGGAAAACATGAATCAGTCCATCACCACCTGCGCTGCTTAAAGCTAAACTTTGTTGTCAAGTTAGTTTGGCACACTGTTTAACATTGTAACGCTTCAATTTTCAATTGCTGGCGGAAGCTTAGTGGGTGGGGGAAGGTGAGAACATTTGTGAGTGTCGCACTGTGAGGCTGCGAGTATTGCAGTGTACACCAGTGCAGATCTGTTACTACCAAACGTGAAAAAGTAGAAGAGATTTGTTCTGTAACTTTGTTTTTTTTTTAAACCAACACTGAAGAGAAAGACATGTGTCCACGTTTCGAAGTCTGACTCAGCTTGTTTTGTGTTAGCTAGCTGCAGTGTCAACCAATGATAGCGGGTGACTATATGCAAACTTAAGTGAAATGATTCGATGGAATTTTATTTTATTTTTTAAACTGTGCTTTTAAGGGTCCCATATTTAACACTTTTCTGGTGCTTCTTTTTGATATCAATAAAAAGATATATTTGTGGTTGTAAGAACCAAAAGACATCTCAATGTAGTTTTACATCTGCGCTCTCTGGAGCTCTAGCAACAACAGGTCACTGAAACAATCAGAAGAGAGGCTCTGAGCCTCTTCTGACTGAGGTAAAACACTCAGAGAAACCAAATCCTGCAAGGTTGGATGGTGGGTCTAGGTGGGCGGGGCTTGGGGCATGGCTGAGAGTGCAGACTGCTTTGTTATGACATCACAAAGTTACAGGAAGTCCTGATGGCTCGTTTTAAGGGTCAGTTTCTGAATACAGGCTGTGTACATTTCTCTGTGGACTGAGCACTTTGATACTTTCACAGTATTAATATAGAACCTAGACCTGCTTGATAATCAAAAAAGATACGATAATCTACCTTTATATAATATGGGACCTAGTAAATATAAAAACAGGCAGGAAATACATAGGGAGGGAAATGTATGACAAAAACCCCATGATAAATTGGATACAGGATGTTACATTGATGTGGTGAGCATCATATCCATGTATTTTATTTTCTAAACAGAGATTACAGGACTCTGTGGAGCAGATCTTTATTCTGTAGCAAAAAATGAACACGCAATTTAATTTTAGCCTGACTTTAAAACACGAGTGGATTTCAACAAAGTGCAGAACTGCAAGAGAATATTATGCTTGTAAGGTTTGAAGATGATGCATCTGAGTGTATTAAAGTGAGGCCCATTAGTCATATGGTTGAACCTTGTCACATTAGCAATTCCCTCTGAAGACCCCTTGCTTCACCTTCTAGCCATCCATCATGAGAAAATGATGGGTGGTGAACTCATAGCAACAGATGAGGGGAGGATATGAGATTAGTCACCACCTCTCTGTGTAAAACTGGAAACCATGCAAATATGAGGAGTCTCATTTCAAGCCGAGATGTACACCATTTGAAAATGTGACCGCTCCTCTGACAAAATAATTGCAGGCATAATGAGAGAATGTAATGAGAAAGAATATAATTACGATAATACAGTAAGTAATGAGAGAATGGAAGCAATGGAAGAAATCATCGTGGGAAATCATCATGTTATTAGCTTCTTTTATGACCTTTATACAAGATATTAACATAGAAGAGAGATGATAAAATCATTAACTGAGTAATGAGTGTCAGGTAACATGTTTTATGGATTTTTGATGAATGGTTCCCCATCTGGCATGACACTCATCCAGAGTTATTGAATGTGGGCTTTTTGAAAATGTGGATGCAGAGCAACTGGAAGAATCCTGATGGGTGAAATACATCAGCCTCATGGCATCTCATTAACCAATCATTTTTCTTTGTAGTGAATGTTATTAACTTGTTTTTTAAACTCTACAGTTTATGTGCTGAAGCTAACACCAATATTGTTTTGTGTTGTGAACAATTAAAGTCACAATTTTTTGATTTAACCATTTTGAGATGAAATTAAGTCCATTACTTAATATTAATCATATTATTTTAGATGAAGGCAAATGACGGTTAATTACAAGGCAAGTTTAATTTTCGTAGCTTCTGGTATTGGTTCAAATTCGCTGCTGATTGTCTGACTGCGGTGCAGAATGCTGTGTATTTCATAGGTTTACAAAACATGGACATATTTTTTTTCTTTTCGGTCACAAACTTGCCTGCTGACAGGCGTTGCGTCGTTGAGGTTTAGGAGTTACACACAAATCACTTTGCTGACTCAAATGATTTTTCTTCAGTTCAAAAATTCGTTGTCTGTAATTTGTTCACTTGCATCATAATTCAAATGCACTTCAGTACGTACAACACTAGGTGCACACGTCACCATTCAAATGCACTGCAGTACATGTACCACTGAGCAAATACATCAACATTAGTAACTCTGTGGTCTTATAACTGGATTGCGACTGTCCTCAGTTCCGTAGTAGGTTCAACTGGTTGTTAGCTGTTATACTCAGTTCGGCACAGTACAAAGCCAGGTCCGTACAAGCTCTGCTTATTTGGTTAATGGGTCAGATTTATCACATCACGATTTCTTCCGTCTTTCTCATTCTCTTATTAAACCTTTAACCAGGAAATAATCACGCCTGAGCTGACAACAGTGCTCTCAGTGAAAAGGAGCTCCAATGCTAAAAGCTACTGACTCAGTGCAGTTGGTTCAGTTTGAAGGTTTGGTGTTAAAGATACATTGGTACATGTGCTGAATACCTCCAGCCGGCTTCTAAGAAAGCCGTATGATTACCCATAACACCCTTCTCTGGGTAGATTCCCAGATAAGTCTATCTTCAAAGAACTGTAATTTTCAGCCTTATAAGCCATTTTGACATCCACAGTTTTATTTTTGAGATTAAAAAATTAGAAATTTAACAATATGGATGTGTAGCATATTGGAGAAAAACCATATGATGGTAATGTCCATCTGACATGACCTCTCCTCCATCTGCCTCTCCCCTTCATCTTAAACTCAAGTGTTTAAATGATCACCAGCGGACTAAAAATAACCCCCACCTTCCCACAACCCAAGAAAAGCCCCTTTGAAGTTGTTGGGGTTTTTCCTCTTCCTTCCTCCCCTCCACTGTCTCAAGACACTGCATTCTGAACTTGGAGGGGAGGAACTTCAAAGGCGGCAAGCAGAGGGATCAAACAGAGAGAGAGGATGGGAGGGAGCGAAGAGAGATGGCGAGCGCTGAGGAATGAAAGAGGGAAAACGAGTCGTACGAAAGGGGGAGAAAGAAAGCAGGACGACTACTGCTGCTCCACTCCATTATGTCATTTTTTTTCTCATCTCAGTTCATCACTTCTTGTCATTTCTTTTCATCGCAGCGTTCGCAGCCCATCAGCTGTTGGAAACAAGGCATCAAAGCATATCAAGCTAATGAAAACACTTGGAAATGTGTCGCCAAGACACATCTGTGATCCAGCTAGTTAAATTTACTGTGAACCAATTTATTTATAGCGCCCTAAAGATATTTATAGGCTTATTGCATAACAATTTTGTCAGACTTTCTTATCTACATGTCCACACAGAACAATTTTTTCTTCATTTTAGACAAACAGCAAAAATAGATTATATAAGAGCTCTAAAAATACCATCAGTGTGCTATATATAAGTGTGTGTGTGTGTGTGTGAAGTATTTTTGATGGAAGCTGCTCCAGGCGCCACAATATTCCTCCTGAGAAGCTCGACTGTGTGTTCGCTGTGTACATGGACATGGCGCCATCCAGCACTGTGCCATGTGCTCTGACTGAGTTACTATATGGTACTATACAGTCTATGCTTGAGGTTTTCTAATAAGTGCACATGCATATTAATACACAGAAAACACCACTTCCTCTCAAATGCAGATTCATGCAAATGCACAATCTGAATGACCCACTCCAATCAAGATAAACAAACATCCATATTGTTGTCCCCATGCTGCTGCTGCAAACCAAAAGCAGGGAACCAACAACAGCTCCTCTGCTCATGCCAGTGTGAAAAACTAATGTTAGCTGAGGCAAGAATAAAGTGGTGACATCATCATTACATTTATTTATTTTTTTGTACAGAGTCATAAGCTGTGTCCAGTGTCTGTGTTTGCTGCCAGCTGGACTGTGTTATCTTTATTCTATTGTGACTGTGAGATGTGAAAACTAAAGATCCGACACAACCTGTCAGTGATTAAACAAAATGACGATGACCCATAAGTGTCTGTGGTTTCGTCCTCACAACTACGTTCTCATTTTAAAACATTTTCAAGCTAAAGCGACCTCTCTCCAGACGACCGTTTTAGCCCTCTGTCAGCGTTGTTATTTCAAAAGGTTTCTGTTTTTGCCCGTCCAGACTACGACACAACCCTGAAGTTTTCAAAATAAAACATTGCCAGCAGCGTTTCCAAAAGACTCAGTTTTAGGAACTTGAAAACTCTGGTGGTAGTGTGGACGCCCAGGTGATGCGTTTTAAAACATGTTTGTGGGCTGTCGCATGTATCTCACTTTACAGTTCCTTTTATATTGAACTGTTATAGTGTTTATAATATTGGGGATGAGGGACTGCCCCCTGGACTTTTATTATTAATGCTGAATGCTAACTTGTAGTAACAGTGTCACATGGAGAGATGAGTCTAAGTCAGCAAAGTCATTTTAACCATTTTAACATAACCAAGTTGTGTTTGTGCCTAAACCTAACCAAACCTAAACTGTGGCACTGTCACACTATAAAAGTGAAACCCAGGTTTCAAAAGGTGCTTTGTAAAGTTTCCTGTGATTGTGGTGTCAGGTCAGAAAGTCCGTCTACAAACAATGTTTTTTTTATTAGCTAACCTTAGCCACCGTGAACAACTGGTCATATCAGACCAAGAGAACCTGTAGCAACAAAACTCCTGAGAGTACTGAATTGAATGATGGTACGTCTTATTGCTTATCAATTCAACTATTAAACTAAACCATGATTCACTAATAATTTTTGTGCCTAATGTAGCGTCAAGGTGAAGTGTCGTTGCTGGGATACCTGCAGTTTCATAAACCTTATCCAGTGAACATTATTATCTTATTCAGTTTTAGAAACTACCCCAACCCTTCTCAAAGTCAAAACTTCAAAATTGTGAAGTCATCCTTGAAGTCTAAAAGCTAACATCGAGGCTGTATTTATAATCAAATGTAACCTCCCGTAGGTAGTTCAAACCGCTGACCCCGGTGTGGAAGCGAGTGGAAAGGTGTGAACATGACTGCATTAGGAAATCACTGTGCCGAGGCTGTAATGTAATAAAGCTGTCTAAGGGCTGCTCTTCCCTCTGCTGCTGCGTCTAGACCTTGGCCTGCTGTCCTCCATCTATCTAATGGACGGCCACCTCGCTGATGTACAGAGCTTTTATTGGAGTTAGGATCAAGTTGTGTGTGTGCGTGTGTGAGTGTGTGTATTGCTGAGGGGGCACTTTACAAGATGTTGCTGCCGCCAGGGTTCACTGGCCCACTTGACGTGGAGCTTTCCCTCTTTTCTTTCATTCCCTCTTTACGCTCTTTCACTCCGACAAGCTAGAGTAAACTCTGTGCTTTTTTTTTTTTTTTATGTAGCTCATCATTTACTCATTATATTTGGGGAATGTAAGGTGAGCATCAAACTGTCTCCTGGTAACATCTTACTATTTATACAAATTTTCCAAATTATTGCCTAAATCGTTAAAGGTGACGCCTTGACCAAACTTATTTTCTAGGGATTTAAAGCCCAACCTCCCCTTCTCTCCTCCATTCTTTCTTTTACTCTTCCTTTATCTTGTCCTCACTCATCCCTGTGTCCTTCACCGGCTGAGGAGGAAGTTGCTGGCACGAGGCCTAAATCTGGAAAGAGGATTGGCAGGCGTACAGAGGCTTGCACATAACCATATAATGTGTCATCACACAAGTCCAACCACTGTTTTTCATTGAGCAATGCGAAGCAGTTTTGTGATATACTGAGGGATCAGTGAGCGGTCCCCTTTGGCAATCCATCTAATTCATAATTAGAGGAGGAGTATCTCACTGAACCAGGCACTGGTATTGAAACTACACTTTACTAAACCTTACCACACTGGATTGCAGTGTTGTTTTTCAGCTTTTTATCACTGTCAAATACACAGTGTACGGTCTTACAGTATTTGTGGTTTGATAACATCAACCACAGAGTTTTCCTCTGAGTAGGATAAGTAGGGAAAGTTATGTGAAAATTTAAGGCATTAAGTACAAATCTACAATAATCCTACAATTACACACAGATTAATTTGAATATTGAATAGACGCTAAATTGCCTTTACGGGAAGTCCAACAGCAGAATATCCCACTTATAAATTTGTAGCCATGGCGATGAGACGTGTTCAGCGTGAATCCTTGCAAGAAATTAAAGCTTAATTTCCTCTACGGGTAACAGCAAGGAGGAGAACTCTATTTTTGCAAGTTGACACAGTAAAAGCTGGGTTGGTGAAGTTTTATAAATGATACTCTGACGTCCCGTTCCCCTGAAGGCAGCATGCTACAGAAAGCTGACAGAAACACTGAAGTAAAGAGCTGTTGCTATGGAAATGACACATGGTCTCAGCCTGTCACATAGGTGTAAACTGGCAGGTGTTAATGCTGCAGACCACATTCTTTGCAAGTAGTTGTAAGTTTCAACTTGTCTCCTCATGACTCTTTGGTCTAAACGTGCCTCAAACAAACGCCCCCCAAGACCACCTAAACAATACCTAATGTTCTCTGAACGCCTCGACTGAGAAACACTCTTCTTACCCTCAACAGTCCTCAGGATGAACTGTCATAAGCTTTTATATGGACTATTTCTTTGGTAGAAATGCCAGTGAAAATGTTTTACAGTGAGGTCGATTATTCATAGTTATGCAACTGATATCAATTCAATCAAAAACACATGTAAGTGAACCGACTTTTTATCAGGCTAAAGACCGCAGCGACATAAAGGTTGGACCCCCGCAGGTCTGTCTGTCTTTTCACTGTACAGCAACACAACAAATGCTGGCAGGCGCTTAAAGATAATCAGCAAAGTCCCTAAAATATAAAACCTAAATCACTGTTTCACTTAATTAATAGAAAAAATAAATGCATCCAAATGGCACCTGGTCAAAGCAGCAGAACTAAAGGAGTGAACAACTGAATAAACAGCTCAGTACAATACATGCATGAGTGAGAACACCATTGATCACAATGTGATCATGATAAAGCTATGATGAGAAATATAGCTTGTTTGACAGTCTGAAAAAAGCCAAATATCAAGTCTGATGTACTGCAAAATAATGAACAATATATCCTTTTGAAATGGAGGTACATATGTAAATCCTATTACACATTAATGAGAAGCATGGATGATGTATAGTAGAGACATTTTCAATCTTTCCTCATACTGACACATCTTATCTACAGTCTCCCTGCTGCTTTCTCTCTCTCTCACACACATACAGAGTGACAATGCTGAGAAGGGTCAAAGGAATCCATTATTCAGCTGTCAGGATATTTTTAGAAACACCCCGGTGACTTTGGAATTATTTATTAAGCCCCTAATAATTAAAACATGTACATGGGGTTGGGGAAAGCCGGCCAGAAATCTCAGAGAGAGAGAAGGCGAGAGAAAGAGAGAGAGAGAGAGAGAGAAAGAGAGAGGCAGGGATATCCCCCAGGGAGACTCTTCTCTTTCTCTCTTCTTCTGTACTTCTATATTTATCTCGACCACTGCAGCATCTATTTAGCTCCTGCTCGAAACACATGCACGTGGGTGCATTTATCTACATACGTACACTGGCACTACCGTACAAACCAAGCTATACACATGCACACACACAAACACGCACACGGTCTTTACGCATTTACTAGTGAAGCAAAAAAAAAAAAAACTGTGGCTCCAGAGAAGAGAGAGAAAACATTCTCATTAATAATGCAGCTCTCACACCATCATACACACATTTACCCGCTGTCTTACATGCTCACGTGAACGGATGCGTGTGGCCCCGCAGACACCCATGCAGATACACAACCGCTCACACACACACACACACACACACACACACAAAAGAAGAAGCATATCATCAGCATACACACACAAACTCATTCACGTACTGTTTCACTAATTCTCATTCTGTCTCTCCCTCCTTCACACACACACACACACACACACACACACACACACACACACACACACACACACACACACACACACACTTTCTGCTCTTTCTGTTCCTCTCCTTCTTTCCCCGTCGCTCCTTCTTTACCTCTTTACCTTCTCGCGGATCTGTTTCGCGGTGTGGAAGATGTGCTCGCTCGCTCCCTGTGGACTTTTGAACATGGCGGGTGAAATAAAATACAGCGAGTACTCGACCAGTCAGAGATGTTCAGCACTGCAGACCACACCCCCCAAAGCTCCCTGAACCTTTGGAAAGTACCCCCCCCCAACCAGGGACTTTTTTGGGGGTCGATCAATTACCCTGGAACTAAATTTAAACCCTGGTTCCTGCGGTGGAAATGTGCATAGTTCCCTCAAAAGGTTCCTGGTTTCTGGGGAAAGTTACCGCGGTGGAAACGCGGCTTTAGAGCGAGCCTCGCCGCCTCAATCAGAGACGGCCAAAGTCAGGGGTGGGAGCTTGTGCCTGTCAATGAATACATTATTGGCTTCTGGTCTATTACTCCTCCCCCACCGAAGCTTCAGGCTAGCGTTAGCTGCTGGAAGACATCGCTACGGTTGACTCACAGGCTAGCAAGCTCCTGGGATTGCAACTATTTCCATCCTTTGAATTATTTTCCATTCACTCTCTCTATTCCCCAACTTACACACTATTCTCATCTTTTTTTCTTTCCCGCTTTTACACACACTCACACACACTCACATAAAGACCGAACAGTCGCTGACAGGTCGTTTCTCCCAGGACAGCTCATCCCCTGTGCCGCGGCCCATGTCCTGCTTAGTTCTGTTTAATATTGCAACAGACAGGGTCAGACGTGAAGGAGGGATGGAGGCATGAGCTGATGGAGGAGAGGAAGGAGAGAGAGAGTCATCAAGCTGAAATGGCTGGTGGGCCACTGGGCTTTCCTGTAGTACCTCATTTCTGCTGGAGGGATGGAAGAAAATGATAAGAACTGAAGAGAGATAGAAGAGGAGGAGGGAGAAGAGGAAGATGGAGGAAGAGAAAAAAACGGAGAGCAACATGCAGAAACGAAACAGACCCCTCAGTATCTGTAAGAAGGTAAAAACTCAAACCTTGCCTGAATTTCCTCAGAACACCTTGCACTAAATTCATCTTTGTTTGCAAAAGGTAAATTAAAACTAAATCTCTGTCAGTTTTCCCAGGAGCATTTTCCACTGAATTAATCTCAATCCAAGCAAAGGTGCAAACAGCGGAGCTCTTCACAGACCCTGGGTGCTTCTGGGAAATCTAGCCCTCCTCTTGTTCCTTTCATGTGAGGGAAAATGCTGCTTAGTCTAGATTCTATGTGTAAAATGACCCCATTATCCACTTTCCCATTGAGGTGTGACATAACTGGGGGACAATAGGAGGAAAGTCACCTATTAGGAGGCAGCTGTTGATCCACTAATGGTCTTAACCTAATCCACTTTTAGCTGGTTTTGGTTTGTACCTTACCCTGCTGACCTCATTATTCTCTGGTGCTGTAAATTTCCAAAATAATGATTTAACATTAATTTATCCACTTTTAAACCCACTTATGGTGAACTGTTGCTCAGGAGTCCATGAGGCCTGTATCTCAAAGCAAGTCTGGCTCTATGGGTTATCTGGCTTCGCTGAGCTGGAGATCCTGGATAGCTGGTATCATCACGCTGGTTTTAATCTGGGTCAGACGCTCTACATGACAAGGGACATTATCTGAACCATGAGTGGAATACTTAATGTTATATGAAATGAAACAGTGAGAGAGGCGGGGAAACTTTGCAACAGCAACATGTGATTATTAGCCAATTGAAATATACAGAACACAATCACACAACTAGAACTTAGTAAGAAGTGCTATGTACAGATACTAACAAAACTAAAGTAAGGCTAAGGCTATAAATAACTGTGGGATTAATACATACTATATGTTATATTATAAGGAACTGGTATTTTAAATATGTTCAGTAGTCCAACGGATTATTAACAGATAATCTGTTTATTTACAAAATATTAATAGATGAACAGATGATTCCTAAATGATCAGTTTAGTCATGATTTTTCTTAAAAAAGGTTTAAAAGTGATGTACGGCTGTTTCTGTTGCCAAAACACAGAAGAAAACTACAGATTTCTGCATAAAGAAAAGAAATGATCACCTGATCAAACATTTGCATTTATAATTTAATGAGTTAAGAAAGAATTATGCTTGAAAAGTGTGAGTAAAAAGTCCATCATCACAGAGAGGAGGGACAACAGTCTCTCCTGGTGATGCACCTGTTTTTACTGTACATACAAAAACTGACATCATGACATGACCTGACCTGACTAATCTGCTTAAAGTGGGTCACACCCACACAACTACCCCCCACCCCCCAGTTCTGATGTCAGAGAGGTGTGAAGGGGTGGTGCTGTGGGGGTTCAAATGGTGTTTGACCATCAGACAATACATGTCCCTGAACAGCGTGTGAACTTATTCTAATAAAAAGGTGACAGAAGATAATTTTTTTATTTCCAATTATCATCTTTTGGAGTTTAAAAGCATCTACACTGTCAAAAATCCTGTTGATAGCAGAAGCAATTAATATGCAGCATTAAACATGCATCTTTGATTGCCATTCGTTAGTCTGTTAGCCCGGTCCTGGTGCAATGTTCTATTTGAATCCCGGAGTGGACACATTAGTGTGTCTTAACATAACTGTCATAGAAATCAAATAAAGGACGGCGGTGTTCGATTCCCATGTGAAACCAGCACTTTATGTTGTTTCTATTATCCGTGAGTGTTCGACAAAGTTAACCACGTTGTAATTAGTCTCTTGGCTTGGGTTTGCTTCCCCGTTGTCCCACAGCTTTGCCAATAGTTCTACAATCGTTGGTAATAAACAATAAACCTTTATCCAGGTCAATTATTGCTACACATTGGCCTTATTGGTAAATGCATTCACTCTTTACTGCCAGGAGTTATGAGTGGCACATTACAGACCTTTTCAAGTGCATTAACCTTATTCACGTTCGGTCAGTTCAGTACACAAAGAGACCAACTTTGGCCCATTATCAGCTTATAGATGCCAAGAAACACTGTGCCACTCTGCTCTGCCAAAAGGCCTGCATCCCACTGTTTTGGCCTAGGTGCCCATTTTTCCTCTCATCTTTTATTTAACCTTTACTAAACCAATCAGTAGCATTAGTTCACAACTGTAATTATTTTTTGGTCTGATCACTGCAACGTCTCCTCAACTGGAAGAACAGCTCACCCAGAGACTTTACTGTAGTTTCAGCTTACAGCACATAAGGGTGCGTGGATGATGACAAACTTTTCACTGGGTGCACATTCTTTGTTCTACCCTCCATGTGTTCCATGTAGCGCACACCATGCCAACCATCATGATCGGGGTCCAAACTGCTCCCTAATTGACACTCTTGGTCCATTTGGCCTAAATCTAGGCCACCAGCGGTTCAAATTGGCTCTTACTGTATCTGCTGTGGTACACTCTGTCACTGTGCAGTGCCAGGAGACCTGCTGCTACACCCAGCAGGGCAGAGTGGATGATTAAACGATCATCTCCAAGGTGGTGAACACCATTAGGATGTCTGCCAAGCCTATCAGATGGTTTACCTCCACCACACATCACACGCATCCACTGGACGGACAGTAAAACCTTCTGAAGTTTCACAAACTCTGACATCTACTCGCAAATTAGAGGCAACATAGGTGTTTATTAGGTTTAAAAATAAAAAAATAGTGAGAGATTTTTTTATTATAGTCAGAACTGAACATATCTAAAATTTTACTTATGAAGAAAAAACATACGTTCTACAACTTAAGTTCTACTTTCGCTAAGTAGACATAAAACCCGCTTAAATATATTGAGAATGAGATGAACTTATGTTTCCTATGCAAGATGTTTATGACTTACAGAGATTTTGTTGAACACCCTGACAATAAGACTGAAATATACATCATCGAAAGCCAATTCAAACATCTAGAAAATGATAGCAATCAAAGTCCAATCTTCTGTTTGTGATTTCAAATAATAAAATTCAAACAAAATGTATCTGTCAGGCGGGCTTCTGCCTTGCTGCCGTGCAGAGATCGACCTCCAACCTTTTCAGCCAGACGGTGATGGATGGTGGAGATGTGGAGGGTATTGATGGCTAAAAGGGGCCTGATGTGACCAATGCAACATTCCTCCTCATCACGTACGCTTCACCCTTATTATCATAACGTATATTTTTATCCTCATTTATCAGTGGAAGAGGCGGCGTGAACTTTTGCAGGGGCCCAACCCCTAGATTGGGAACATCTGGCCTAAACCACCTAACTGTATAGAACATAGGTAAAACTGGCTCCACCTTGAAAAGCTACAACAATAAACTGCTACATGCGCGTTGATGCATCAGTATTATCAATTTATTAATGTCCTGTATAATAAGATTCAAGTCACAGGGGTCACATTATAGGAAATAGAATAAGGACTTTGCTGATAACACATCTATACTTCTACATTATAACAGGATGGATTGTGAATATTTTCTTGGTTTCCTTTGTCCTCCGTGATAGGAAACTAAATATCTTGGACAAGTCGAGGCACTTTAAGACTTTCAATAGACAAAATGATGACAATATATTAATTGGGAAAATAAACTGATGATGAAAATAAATGTTAGTTTCACTCTGATAAGAGAGTCTAACATTTGAAAGTGGATATTTAGTAATCAAATGAAGCCTGAATTTTCAATATTAAATTTCTTGTCCCACCAATTACAAATCCTTCCATGTGGTGTCATCCTGGGTGCAAACAAAATCCCATACTGCCAATACAATTCCAGCTTTTGCACCTGCACAAATCAAAACTGAACCATCACAGGGGCCCATTAGCAAACGTTTACAGACCCTCTCACTGAAATAGGTTTGAAATGCAGGACTTTCACTCGTAACTGAGAATTTTTTACGTTGCGTTATTGTGACTTCTAGGATCTGAAAAGTCTATCCACCACTGCATTTTTTTTTTTTTTTTATGAATGTTTTACTTTATGATTAATGGTTTGCAGACCCAGGTTCAATTCCTGTTAAGTCATGAAGATTTAGATAAAGAGAGTAAAATCTGTACCTCTGCTGTTCTGTCTGATTCGTGCTGATTGTGGAGCACCCAACCCTTTCAACACACTCGGCAGAACAGAGGACAGAGTGGGCAGATGAGGATGAGGAATAGAACAATACAGAAGGAAAAAAAGTGCTGATCTCTCTCTCTCTCCCTTTCCGTCTCTCTCTTCCTCTCTCCCTCCCTCTCATTCAGTATGCTGACTGTTTCTGTACAGAAAACTGACTCCCACGCTATTCTGCCTGGCCTATTTATCACATTGATCAGCTTATAAAGGAGTCGGATATACACAGGAGGCTCGCTAGAAATGCGTGCATGAAAAAGATCATGTTTTTTTTTTTTTTTTGCGCCTTCTCAGATACACCACATGCTGCTCTCACCACTCAAAGGTTAAATCTTACTGACATGGTCATTTTACTCACTTGGCCCTCATGACATCTAATCACCATGGATTAAACATTTTATTTGAGCCTTTTTTTTCACTCACAACAATGTTACATTAAAACACAAGCACCAGCACTGAAAATCAGCAGTGCAATTAAAAAAAGACAGGAGCAATAAATCTTAATTTTCCTGTGTGGGCATTCCAGAATAATCAGTCAATATGAGCATCACTCTCTTATATCCTGACAGTAGAATAAAAAGTCAGGAAAGTCTGTTAATCAGTAAATTGATGACAGACAACAATCTGCAACTACGTACAAAACCAATTAATTGTTTTACTCAATTTTTTTTTTTAGCAAAAATGGAAAAATAAATCTCTTATTCCAGCTTCTCAGGTGCGAATATTTGCTTGTTTTCTTTGTGTCTTCTGTGCTAGTAAAGTGAATATCTGTGGGTTTTGGGCTGTTGGCTGGACAGAACAAGATGTTTGATGATGTCAGAGCGGGCTCTGGGAGCTTGGCATTGGCTTTTTTCCCCCTGCCATTTGCTGACGTACTCTATACCCCAAACAATTAATGGGTTATTCCAAAAAATAATAAATCTATGATAAAAATTGATGAGGTAAGTTAGTTTCACCCTCTGACAGGAGAGCACATCATTTCAAGATGGACTTTTAGTATCAAATCAAGCTTGAATTCTGTGAATATTTCATTTCTGGTGTTATTATTAAAATGTCACACTGTGCTTATCATTTCTCACATCATCTCCAACAGGCTCTTGTCTTTGGCACAGGCACAAATCCAACGTGAACCACTGAAGCGTCCATTTGTAAATCTTACATACCCCCCACCCCCCTCCTCTTTCGGCAGTTGTCCGTGAAGGTAGCACGACTCAGTAACCTCCTGTCCTGCATGTGTTGGGAAAGCCACGATTTATCCCCCAGTCATTCCTGCAAACTGTAATCTACCCACACGAGCGGGAGAGAAAACACGAACCTCCCTGAAACACAGTATAATCCAATCGACCTGGAATCATCCCTCAAAAATAGCGATGGTCGCAGGAGCTCGTGTGTCCAGTGCACCGTGGCTACATCACGCCACACCGCATCGTATATATACGAGGAGCTGAGATGGATGAATGAATGACATTTGCATTTCATCAGCATAACGGTATGATCTTGCTGCTGCCGCTCTCTTTCCAGATGCAGTGGTGTATCCACAGAGATGGTAACGCGGCTCTGTTAATGCTCTCGGTGCGTTACATCGGCGTGAATAATGGCTGAAAATCTATTCCTACTGTCTTTGGAAAAATCTGTTCAACACTCCCAATTAACTGTAACAAGACCTGGCATATACACCCATTGACATATATAGCATATTGATTTCAGTGGAGTAACAGACACCGAAGCTGCTGCACACACATGCACACACGCACACACACCACCTTATTTCTACCCACATGGTATCCCTAGGATATTTCTATAGTTCCAGTGGTAGCCTGCTCAATATACTGACCTCAGGAGTCCGTAATGATGTTTGATGATGTCACAACAATGCAATGCACGTGGGAATTTACAATTTTGCAGTTTTACAGGGACTGTATGTCATCTTTTTTCATTTTCAATCATTTCGACATTTTATATAAAAAAAATAGTTTTATCGTCCTTTCCCGCAAAAGCTTCTAGGTGCATAAAACGGAGATAAACATATTTTGGGAGATTTGTGTGGAAATGCCTCTGAAATAATATCCAATGTGGCAATGCATTGATTAAAAATTAGATTTTTTTTCTGTTAAGAAATCATAGTGTATATGATTGTATCCTCGCTGTATACTGCAGGTGGCTGTTCATGCAAACAAAACAGATGGGTGAGTTGAGTTCTGGGTGGGTTTTTACCTGATTCCAGGGCCATGTCATTTGCACCTATGTGACTGAAAAAGTAAAAATATATCCAGAGCTGTACATGAGAGTCATCTTACCACACAGCAGCTGCATCCAGGCGCAGGTCTTGTAAACGGTGGAGGTGTTGCAGAAGAAGAAGAGCGCCATGCAGGCGATGCAGCTGAGGATCAGCACCATGGACAGCAGCACGAACACCGAGGCCGCCTTGAAGGCTCCGGATGGGATGGAGCTGAAGTCGGAGAAGCTGCCCACGCAGGTGAGCTCCCGGCTGGACGACGGCCCGGTGCCCACGCAGTAGTGGAAGAGGCCGAAGTAGCCGGCCTGCGGCGTGTTGACGCTGTCGCCGATCCAGTAGGGCTGGATGAACACCACCACGTTGACGATGGCGAAGCAGATGGTGAAGATGGCCCACAGCACCCCGATGGCCCGGGAGTTGCGCATATAATTGTCATGGTAAATCTTGGAGGCTTCTTGGGAAGGCAACATGTTTGGTCGTTTTTTTCTTCTTTTTCTTCTTCTTACAGCTCTCTTTCCACCCCCGTCCTCCTCCTCTTAAGACTCTTTCAAGAAAAAAATTTAAATCTTAAAAAAAAAAATCCCAGACAGCTGGACACCCCTCACTATCCAGATCTTGTATTTTTTGTTTTACCTTCTCTCTGTCAAAGCTTTCCTGCGCCAATATTCTCCCCGCTTTGGCTGTTTCTTATGTGGCTGTTAAAGGCTATTAAATGGGCCTACATAACCACACGATAAAAATGTAAGCTGCAAATATGTAGCCTATGTGATCTCACAAGACTAAACATTATAAAAATGAATGGGGGTGGGAAATGCTACATTGAAGCAATACAAAATCATAGCCTACCTATACCACTAATGAATAATTTACCAAAACCAGTGATTCAACATTGCTGTCTAAGGCTCGTTTCCTCGGGGCTACACCATGAATGATTAAAAAAAAATCCATCAAAATAGGATATTCTTTATTTCACAGTCGTCGGTTGGAGGGGGTTAAAGCCGTTTTTCATCCTCATCCATCAGCGGAGAGCTTTCTTCAGGATGTCCTTTATTACCAAACGTGAGATGAGATGCGTTGTGTTGCCTGTAGCGCCAGCGGTGGACCCCGTTTTTACCTTCCGAGGCATCCGTGGGGTGCTCCCCTTTCGTCTGCTCGCCTTCAGTGTCCACGCACCGTGTAGAAATCAAACACAACGAAATGAAAATAAAAAAAAAAAAAACCGAGAGAAGGTTTCAACACGAGCCCCTCTGTCAAATTTCAACAGTCCTTTCTCGTAAATCCGACATCCTCCACCGCCTCGACTCCATTATCATCATGCTTTTTCTCGTAGCCTTTATCCAGTAGCCTATGTCTCCTCTCCCTCTCTCCCCCTCTCTCTCTCTCTCTTTCTCCGTCCTCCTCCTCCCGCTTCTCTTCTGCGCACCCCCCGGAAGATGCTGATGTTGTAGGCTACTGATGACAGCGATGGAGCGCGTTCACGTACGCGGGCACGGAGGCAGCAGCAGCGGCAACAGCAGCAGCAGCAGCAGCAGAGAGGGGGGTGATAATTTGCATCAAAACACGTCTCCGCCTCTGTATCACCTTGAATTTGAAATCAGACCAGCAAGTATTCCCTCACGTGCGGATGAACAACGAGCGTTTTCGTAAGAAGGGCTCCATCACAACAGACCAACACTGGTCCACGGACCCCTGCTTGGTACAACCCGGGGAATCCAATGTGAGAAGATGTTTCTATGTGAGAAGGGTAGAGTAGAGCGAGTCACACACGTACAGTAAAATCACAATACTCCAGTTCTTTCACATTCCTGCTTATTTACAGTAAAGGCATTAATGAAAATTTAAGGAATCCTCTCAAATAACCCCCCAAAAACTATGTGACATGTATGTTTTCATACAACTTCCTATTTAATAAATGGATCATACATTTTGTATGTTTTGCATCTAGTAGTCACACAGTAGGCTACCTGTCAGATAAATGTAGTGCAGCAAAAAGTAGGATTTCCCTCTGAAATGTAGTGGAGTAGAATTTGTGGAGTCAAATTTATCACATGTGCAAAAACAGGTGCATAGTTTGCACATCTGCGTACTAACCGTAACCCTAACCCCAGTTGAGTGCAGATGCAGGCTAAAAAAAGACAGTGACAAAGGAAAAGGAGAGGCTGTTCTGCACGTTGAAATTTCTAAGCTCCTGAGAGACTGCACTAATAAAATCTCGGGAACCTGGATATTTCAGTTTGCGTACAGCCTCATCATGAAAAGGCTTCCGTGCTGATGTTAAGCAGTTATATTGTTTACCACGTTTACCATCTCAGTTTAACGTTTTAGCATGCTAGCATTTGGTAATTAGCACTAAACACAAAGCACACCTGAGGCTGATGGGAATATTAGTTTTGTAGTTATATAGTCATCAATCACCACAGTGAGGGACAAATTGAAATTTGTATTTAAAAGCTGAATTGAAAGTTATTGGGATTCCTCCTGATGGGGACATAAACGTCTGCGCCAAAAGTCACTGCAATCCATCCAATAGCTGTTGAAAACCACAAATGTCACTCGTGTGGTGTAGCGGGAGGAGAAGTCAGGGAATTCATCAATCCTAATTCAAGTCATTAGGATTCATCCTCTGGGAAAAGTGAACGTCAAATGTTGTTGCCAAGCCTGCTGGCAGAAAAGTGAGGGAATCACCAAAGTCATTGGGATCTATCCTCTGGGGAACGTGACTGTTTGCACAAAATTTCATGGAAATGCATCCAACAGTTGTTGAGCTTTTTCCAGTCTGGACCAAAGTAATGGAATCTCTTTTCCTTTTCGCTTTGGTGATCTCATCATACAATAGGTCCTGGATGGACACAGGATGTAAGTACATGAAAAATGAAAAAGCATAAAATTAGTGCTCGAAAGCAGAGTACATCACAGTACTCACATCCTTTGTTCCCTATTCAAGAGGACTGTTTTCTTCAGGGCCAGATGTTTCCTTAACTGTTGAAGCTTTCATTTTCTGTCCATTAAAAGCTCTGTTACTCACTCTGGGGAGAAACGCATCTGCCCTCAAGCTAGCATATTCATGGAAAACTAGGTCAAGACAGTGGTCTGTGAGTGAGTGTGTTTTAGAGACGGAACACACAAAGACTGTTGCATGTGATGATCACTATAGGACCCAAATTCTGTCTTCAAGCAGGTTATATTTGAGTTTGACAGAAACAAACGGGCAGCAGAGGTCTCAGAGGAGCAAAAAACACATTCCTTAATGTTCCCACATGCTTGACAATTCACATAGAAATCTGATTAATAATGCACTTAGTTCAGTCTTTCTGTCATATCTTCTGGCTGCAGTGTGCACTCAGAACACACGTAGCACATCTGGATGCTGTCTAAACAAACATGTATTTTTGCCCTCTGCTTCCACAGCACTCAGACTATCTTTCTTCATCCCGAGGCCTCCTGTCATCTGTTAGCAGCAGCAGGGGTGTTGACAAGCTGTGTATGTGTGTGCGCCCTACTGTCTACGTGTTTTTCATATGTGCACATGAGCGAGTGTGTGGGGATTTATGTGTGTGTCTGTGTGTGTGTGTGTGTGTGTGTGTGTGCGTGCTAAAATTGGCACAGTGAGAGCAGAAGGTGCAGTGTAGCTGCTGAAGTGAGGACATGTCAGTGGAAGAACATAGACTTGTACACAGCGAGGGTACGCCTCTTGAGGAATGGGAGGTGTTTTCAGAGGGAGAGGGAGGGAGAACAGAGGGTTCGTGAATTTTGTGAGTGAATGTCTGCATGACTGCATGCATGTGTGCATGTATTTTAAAATAGTCAGAGGCAGGCGGTGCTAACTGATTTGAGGACAACATGATGTCAGTCTCATGCAGCTGTAAAGCACCTCAGGAGAGTTGGAGGTGTGTGTGTGTCTCTGTGCGTGTTCATGTGTGATATCTATTTGTATCCCTTTGTATCACTTATATCCCTTATTATCATATCATTTTAATTATAGATTACACATTTTTAGATTTTGCAGCATGTGTGTTTAACACAGTATTTCCAGCCGTGTTTCCATCTCAGCACACAGTACTTCATGGTTCTTCACATGATCCTGTCTGAGGTTGCCATCTGTTGGAATAAGAGTGAACTGCAAGTGTGGAATGTAAAATTCTCTAGTAATTCTCCCAGTAATGTTTCATCTTAAAAATTAAGAGACCACAATAGGACAGCAGACTGTGCATACTGAGGCCTTTTTTTGTCAAAAAAATCCATGAAAAGTCCAAAACCATCACTGTCTTAGTGCGTCTCTCAGTACTTTTTCGACTTCCATAACCCATCTAGGGGTCTTAACCCCAAGCCCAATCATTCCTAAAGAAGTCATAAAAATTTGATTCACAAATACATAGATTTATTTTTCAAAAGGCTGTCTAATTTCTTAAAACAGCTGACTTTACCAAACATTACTCAAACAGAAACAAATAATGTATTTGTTGGGAACTATTTTCAGCTGCGCATTAATACACATTTGTGAGCATTTACAGCACCAGAATGGTATATGTAGGACTTGCTCAGAATAAACCCATGTTCATTGTAATGTAGGAACATGTCACCTTCAGCAATGGAATGGCTCACTGATGTGTTTTTTATAGTTTGTGGACAACAACAAAGCTCTATGGCACAGAGGAATGTGATAGATCAGGCTTTGGCTAGACAATACTTGTTATTAGGGTCAGTTCATTGTTGGTTTTTATCACTGAAAAGGATAATGAATACATTTTTAAGGAAGTGTTTTGTATTAAAATCCCTTAAAACAGCATTAACAGCTATTTACTCACCAGTCTTACTAAGAGCTTCAGCCAATGTTGCATTAACAAGACAAGACGTGATAATAGGCCAAATGTATCTATCTTCAGGGCAGACTGGACGCTACAGTGACTCGGTATCGGAAAGTGACAAGACAGACCAGGGCTAGCTGGTTAGGAGAGAAGAGGTTAAGAGGGTTGCTCTCCACTGCTGGAGACAGCTCTTGGCGAGTAAAGGAATGAAGTTTGATGCTGAAATCACATTTCTTCTAGAAAGGGTAAGTAAACATTTGTTAATGCTAACGTTAAAAAGCATAAATGAAACAAATAAATCAACAGAAACTATCCATTATGTTGTTTGTGTTTAAGAAAGTCAACTTGGTGTACTTTGATTTAGTTGCTAGTAAGTAAGATCATGAAGAAAATCTAAATCTCTAATCACATCTTTATGATTTTTATTTGCTTCCTGGGTGTGTGAATCATCAATGATTTCATGTGTTGCTATTCAGTCATTAAATAACTTTCTTTCAGTCATTTCTTAAGACATGAAACTCGTGTGATGTCTTTTAAACTTCATTTACATTATACTTTGATTTGATTGGATGTTTTATACTCGACTCATGTGAAGCACTAATTTTGTTAATTGTATTGAAAATAGATGCACATGAATATTTTAAATGCCACTATTTTTTTATTTTCTATAAGAAAAAAGCTGCAATGTTGTAGATTGAACACTAGAGGGGAGCATTTCATCAAACCTGGTACCATTACAGTACAGACTGCTCTACTTCAATGGACTTTTTTTTCGTTTATACAGGTACTACTACTTTGTTTAATTACATCACTGTCATTTTTTTACTGCTCAGCCTTTGGAAATGAAAAGTCAAATCTGACATTTTCCAAAAAGCATTAAATAACCGTGAGACACATTTGTTATGTGGGTGTTTTGACTTCTTGTTTTCATTGAGGAACAGAAATACCCAGTAAGACAATCAGAATTCACGTCACTGTCTGACCCTCGACCCTGAAACAATAAGTGAGAATCTGCTGTGTTTATATTACCTCTTTTGTGGCTGGACTGTCTCACATCTTCAATATTTCTCTCCTTCTGTGCTTCAGATGGTTTATTGAACGTCCATTGCGGTGCTCTGTTGTTCCAGTTGTCTCCTCTGCACAGTGCTGGTCCGGCTGATCACAGGCTGCACGTTGGCAGTGCCTGTGCTAAGTTTGGGGCGTTCGAACACCAGCCTCGCAAATCAAATATGCTGTCACATCATCAAAGGCATTTCAAACTGTGATTTTGAGCTGGCGATTGGAGATGGTCATACTCTGCAGGCCTAGATACAAACAGAAACACACCAGAGAAGCAGAAGCCAGTTCATTCAACTACTCTTTCAGAAAAACTGTTTTGCAATAAGGAGCACTTCCTTGTTCATTTCTTTAATGATTCCGGATATGCACCTCATTTACTTTCATTGGTTTTCCCCATTTTACTGCTACCTGCATCACTTCTTCAGCTTTCTACACTCTGTAAAATCGTATGTGTTACTGCTTGCCTTGCTATAATCAGCTTGTGCTTGTGTGTATCTGTGGGTATTTATGTACTTTTGAACCAGGAAGCATCTCATTTAACGCACGAAAGACTCTCATCACATCTTAATCAGAGAGAATTGTGAATGCAACAGAAATGAGAGAAGCTGTTGTTTACAGTAGTTCTATATCCAGGTCTGTACAGTCTGTGACAAAGTACTGAAATCAATCTGAATTTCAATATGTATTGAAATTGCTACAAGAAATAGAAATGCACTGCTGATATGAAGGCAAAGATCGCTTAAGTCAAGTTATTTTATTCTGCAAAAGAGTACTATAAGATTTATCACAACTTTGATCATAAAAAACCAATGAATACCTCATTTATGAAACCATAAAATTTAAAATGCAATTGTCTTCTGATCATATTATACTATAGCCAATCACTGTCAGACTTTAAAAGTGTTCTGTCCCTGCTGTCATTCAGCACAGTGAAGATTTTGTGACCCTCCCCCCCTTCTCTGTGGGAGAGACGCAAAATCTGTATCCTCCCCTTCACCACCTCAGCTGTGGATGCCTGACCGTCTCCAATCAAACCCTCCAATCACAAGTCTCCCTCTTATGGAGACGTTCCCATCCTCTTCAACCACCACCAGTATCTCGGCTCCGGGGGAAGTTTCCTCTAATTGGAAGGACCTTAAACCTATGGACCGCTTCCCATGGTGAGCCACTTCCTGCTGGGGTGTAATCACCAAAGTCTGTTCACAATAAATTACTTCTATTTTCTCATACTCTTTTGTTCCTTTTATTAGTCTCTCCTGATTTAAATAAAGTTTATATACAAAATGCAAGAACAAAGGAAGCATTTTACGTTAATATAAAATGATTATGTATAATGTTGTATGTATAATGAGGATAATTGATTTACGTATTTGGTAAGTCCATTCTAGTCTCAGACTTTTGGACTCCACTGTATAAAATATCAATATTGACAGGCTTTGTCTTCAGTATAAACATACAAGTTTGTATGGGCAAGACATATGTCAATATATGAAATTTTTCTAATTTCTAATAGGTTTCATATGTACGTATATTTCATAAATGGAAATACAATATAGTAGTATAGTATATACATATATTACATTTGCATATTGGAGAACACCATATGGTTGTTAAATGCGTCAAAGTTTTTTTAAATTGTTTATTTTTTTCTTTGCTATATTTGGTCATAAATTGCCAATTTCTTGTATTGTAAGAAAGGTAGGTTCAATAAGTTCTGATTTAGACATTCATTTTTAATGTGTGTGGATGTGTAAGAACCTGGGAACGTCTCTGTTCTCAGGTTTGTTATAATTTTTTAATATCTTAACCAAAAGACTAGAATAAAGATACGGAGTCATTCAGTCTAATGAACACATTTAAAGCTCTTATAATCACATCATTTAGTCATAGATTAGGGAGGTTTTACTGTCATGAAATAAAAGTTAAAAGACTTAAAAAAGCCACTATCAGTAAAAGAATAAGTGTAATGCACCGTGCTCCAGCAGCAGTCTATCTTATCTATCTAACTGACCTGGGAAAAGGAAAACAAATATAAATATATATATATATATAGATAGATAGATAGAGAGAGACAGAGAGAGAGAGAGAGACAGAGAGAGAGAGAGATAAATATCTCTCAGTTGTTGCTGTTTCTCTTGAAGACCAATATATGTTTCTTGTACTAGACCAACAAATAACACCAAACAATTTTTTATTACCTAGACTCCTTATTTATCATCACTTCTCATTTCTCTGTGAGGAGCACGGCGACTTCAGATGGGACGGACACTGTAATAAGGAGGAGGCATAAACCAGAGGAGAATCAACAAATGAGGAAAATCTCTCTTTTTTTTGCTGTTGACGTTAATGCTGGAGGCTTCAACTGTTTGTCCGATACCTGCTTTGCTCTGCAGTGAAATGGAAACCAAACAGGATTTCTCCTCTTTGGTTAATTAGCTGCCACTCCACACACCCACACACACACACAAACACACACACTACTAGCCTCCGTACATTTTATCATGTGATCACACACATCCTCTGATAGATCATCCAGAGACAGGAGAGTGAAAATTGGGTAAATAACTAGACTTTCTCTTCTGTCTCTCACTTTTTTTTTCTGTTTCACATTTTCCTCCACTGTTTACTTTTCTCTCCATTTTATGCCTCACTCCCGATTTCTCTCGCCGGCCGTGAAAAATTTCAATTTCTGCCTGATCAGTTGCAAAAGTGAGTGGATCTACACACACACACACACACACACACACACACACACACACACACACACACACGCACACACACACAGTGAGAAAGAGGAAAAGACATAGCTGGTAATAACATCTATTTGTCATTATTGGTGTGTGACAAGGCCAAAGGAGAACTGATACAGTCACGCTCACTGTCCATTACCCCTGAACCAACACACAGATGGGTCTATTTTGGACACGTAATGATTCAACCTGTGTGTTTTACAGGAGATCGAGCTGCCGCGGTCTCTTTGGTGTATTCCCCTCAAAGCCGTTTTTTGTCTTCCATCACCTTTTAATCTCTCACCAAACATTAACATGACCTTTGTTTTGTTGTTGTTGTTTTTTTTAACCACTTTTCCTCCTGTCCTTGCTACACGTTTACCCAGTCCTCTTTCCTTTTGTCTTCTCAGAGACCTTTGTAGATTGTTTTCCAAGAAAACGCCAAAAAAACAAAACAAAAAAAAAACAAAAAAAAAAAACGCAGCACTTCAAAACACAGCTATTTCTCACAGACGCTCAGAGACGTGATTCGGGTGATGAGGTCTCAGTGGGAGGCTTTACAGAATATGTCATGATGCTCTCAGGAGAGCCGATTTTATAGAAAATTACTGAGTAGTCCTTCCAGATTTAGAAGAGCAGACGTCTCATTAGAAGATGACAGCTTGTTTCTTTTGTTGAGCTAATTGACCATGGGTGTGCCAGCCCTGACTGTTTGATTACCTGCTCCAGTGAATGTGTGCAGTATATGATGTAACCATCCCCTTTTGTTGTTCTAAGGTGAGCAGTAAGTAAGTTGCTGCTTGATTGTTAAGAGGGGAAGCATAAATTTTGGATGGGGTGTTTTCTGTTTTTCAGGGTTTCCACATGTGAATTAGTCTTTAACAAACTTGTAGTCTTTTTGATGCTACATATGCAGTAAGTCAGATTGTCCTGATCCTCCCACCACCACCACTACCTGACACTTTATTTATTATCTGCGACCAGCAGACGTATCAGAACGGTTAGCATAGTTAGCATCTTTTATTTGCTTACGCTGTTTGTAAGCTTGCGACTGGCAGTGGCTAACACACTGTTAGTGGTTGTGCTAATTCAAACTCTTGCTCACTGTGACAAGATTTCTGGTATTATTGTAAATAAATTGTGGTTAAAGTATAGTTACAGTTGAGCGGCTAACATGCTTGGTTATGGTTACGGAAAGATCAAAGTTGTGGTTGACGTTTATTGCAGGTCTGTTGCGGGACACAAATTTCAGCCTCCTGCATGAAAGTCAGACGAGATACATGACCCTGAACGACCTTTACTTTAAGATACACGAAAAGCACTCTCCTTCCTGTTATGGCCCGGAACGTTGGAATTAGACTAGATTAGTAATTCATGGGGATACTGGACCGTGTTAAACATGACCACTGCCTTTTACGGCAAACCTCCACCCTGACCCCCTCCCCAAAAAGTGTCCTTTTCTACACACACATAACACAGATGTTTTATAATCATCCAACCAGAAACACTGATCAGACATGAAGGACATTTAAGTGTAGTACCGCCAGCTAATCAGTGTAGTGCATCATACATAATGCATCTTTCATGTGAATGAACCTCAAACATCCGGTTTGAGTAAAAGTTGGTGTGCAGCTCCAGAAACTAAATGACCTTTGTAGAAACTGAAACAAAATGTCACCAAAGTGCATGATGGACACAGAGTAGTCATACCAATTTGTCACAAAAATAGAAAAGTACAACCCATTTAGGGAAGTCTCCTGGGGGAATAAAAAAAAAAGGTTTGTTAACTCATAGGTAGTGATTTCGTCTCTTTTACCTCCAGCTTTCTGATCAATCATCCATCATCTCTTACACAACTTTCTCAACTTTTCTACACTAACATGAGAAATATTTATGTTACCCATCAGTAATATGAATTATAACCCATTAGAAAAAAAAGATTTCCTTGAGCATTCAAGATGGGTTTTGATGAGTTATATCAATGTCACTGCTGACGATTTTCATTTTTGGTGAAGACTGTGAACTTTCCCTGATCAGAACCAAGAGTTGTCAACGCCTTAACGTAACCTTAAGAAATGTTAATCATGCTTTAGTTCCTACAAGCAGATTTTGTAATTTCAGTGAACATTTTTTCAAAAACATTCTGTATGAACATTTTGTGACTTGGCACAAAATGTTCATCCGAGATGTTTCCTCATTATCCTTATGAATCAGGTGCTTCAGCTTTCACGTCAGCATCTGACAATGCCGTGGAAGCGGGTGTATGCTGGGCCAGAAGACATCAAGCCCAGGTTTCACTGTAAACAGAATCACTTCATTTAGTATTTATTTCTACATTTCTTGAACTTGTATTTAATTAGCTTGATACCTTTGTTTAGCTTTTATGTCTTTATCTGGATTGTAACTATGTCTTTTGCACAGTGTGTATTTGTATTTCTTTAAGCATATTAAATTCCTTGTATGTGTCAGCAGACTTGGTCAATAAAGCTACGTGGGCTGGGTACCTGTATTTGCATGACTCAATGAATGAAATATAATGACTGCCTAGCTTGTTTTATAAATCTATTCCAAAATGAAAGGGAGTCCCTGCACTAAACAATGAAGACACCGCTTTATATGCAGACCTTTCTATTCCCAGTATCTCCCACGCGTCTTTTCATGTCTAATATCTTTTTTCAGTGTCTTACTGCAGCTATGCAATGAAAAAAAAATTAAATCCATATAATTGTTAGAATTCTATGTCATTCAAAAATGAACATCATTCAAAGACTGGCCCACAATGCATTTGTGGTAACACTTAAAATGGACTGCACTAAAAGCCACACACACACACACACACACACACACACACACACACAAACACACACACACAGTCTCACACTGATGAGTGACCTGCTCCACCTCCTAAGTCAGAGCTGTCTGTTATAATGTTACAATAAGAGTGCAAATCATGTAGAAGTAATGTTCAAGTAACAGCTGAATCATTATGATTTATGTTGCTCACCATGAACAAATGATCAAAATAACCTGGTCCCATAGAAAATAAAGCCCGTTAGGCAACAACATGATGTTTGCATTTGACCAGTAGTTTGATGAAAATGCAAAACAAAACAAAACCAATGTAAATACATCAATTAAAATAATTGTTTTAAAATGGTATAGCAATTATCAATTCATGTATGTACCTGTGAATTAACTATTATTAATTGATGATCCATTAATCACATAAAGTCACGGTGACTTGATCATTTGTTACTAGTAAATAAATGTAGGATCTACACATACTACATATATTCATGCATTACATCAGCATTGGTAGGCATTGCTTAAATATATGTTGTGTGCCCTTATTATCAAGTGTCACCACATCTGCTTTTCATTTCATTTTCAGTGAACTTTGGAGACACTGTACAATTAATTCAAACATTCAGTGACACGGTAACAAATAAACCAGCTTATTGTTGCACAGCATTTAAACACGGCCGGATTCACCCTGTAATGACCCCCTGGGCAGAAAATCTGTTGTTGGGTGCCTACTGACCCCAACTATATATGTCAGTTTCATAATTTCCCACAGGCACCGGAAACCAAGCAATGCTGAAATGATCAACTGATTAAAAATTTGTTGCAAAAATGTCAAATATTCACTGGTACTAGGTTCTCAAATGTTAGAATCTGCTGGTTTGAGAGAGATGATACTTCAGTGACTAATCCCTATCTATCATGTGAGATCACCACTAATATCTATTCATTTACAAAGGGTTACACCAGAATATACCACATTATTCATCGTCACTCCTGTGCCCAAGTCATGGTCTCAGGACTGACTGACTTTTATATCCCCAGAACCCCAAGCAGTTTCCGGGCGTTTTACTCACTGTGGGCTAATTTTTCACGGCAATATAAAGTCCTGTACCTCAAGAGTTCAAAATGTCTTTTGTGCAGCAAAGCACGTATATAGTGCCATAAATCACTTAGAATAAATACAACTAAAAATGTTTTTCCCTGATGATTTATATGAAAAAAAAATAAAAATCTAGGTTATATATGCAGCATTTTGTACTCACGTGTTAGGAATGAAGGAAAAATAATTCTGGGAGCTCCACTTGCTACACAAACTGAACTATTGACATGTTTACGACTGTAAAAACCAGGCGCCTTCAACTATTTACATATTATTCAAAGCAACTATATACAACAGTACTACTACAGGCATGCAGAGGAACCGTGGTCATGCCAGTCCGCATCAGTTCCTGTCTAACTTCAGGCACGGTGCCACACCACACTTTCTGGACCTATTTCATACTTGCGATTGCGATTGAAAATCCTCTCTGACTCACCTGGAAATCTGTCAGAAGCTATCTTGATATTCATATATATAACCCATACACATATTATACAGATACATCATGCTGTGATGATGAAATTGGCGTGAAATAGGATGATATAGCCCAACTCACATGTCCTTTCATGATTAAAAATGGCTCGGAATCCTCGTCTGACTCGTTCGATATCCGGAGTTACGGTTTCCTTCAGTCGGTATCCTGTTTGTATCATGATAAATGTGTTTTACAATTCAAACTTTTTATGTTTTGTGTTTTGCCTCTTCTGGTCAGACTCGCTCTGTCAAACAAATCCTGGTAAGTTCCGTAAGTTAGTGTGACGTAGTGTCGGTCAGCTGATATTGACGTTATCATGGCTGCGCGAGAGGCGTAGTTTTAACTGTTTTTTAAATGATTTAGCAAGAGCTAAAAAAAAATGTTTCTTTTGGGATTTTTTTATTATTTGTTTTTTAAATAAAGCGTGTAGACAGAAGCGATTTTAAGGAACGATTGTAATTTCAAGCTTAAATTCTATTACATTTTCTGACGGAAGCGTAAATCACACATGGTTAGTTCACGACCGTAGGAAAGTTGAAAATCCGACGATTCTTTCAGTCTTTCCAGCTTCTGTCTATGATAAATGATTTATTTTCGGTGATTCTCGAAAAAAAGGGGGTTTTTACATACCGTGCGCGGCCGTGCGATCCCGTGCACGGGACGTGGGGTACAGGGGGTACATATGTTCCTGCAGTAAATAGCCTGCCAGTCTTATAGGGCAGCCTTCATATATCACACCCCATTTGTCTGGAATCATTTACAGAGCAGACTGACACATGATACGCTGAAACTGATTGAAGTCTTACCGTCTGTGCGTGTAACTGTTTTACATTTTTTTGTAACTTTTTAAACTGTTTTAATATTTCATGCCTTACTATATTATGAGGCTTTTATCGTTTTGTATGCCTCATTATACTATGAAGTTTTTAATGACTGTTTTATGCCTCAGTATACCACAATCACATAATGCACTTATGGGCGTATCATTTATCATCTTACTGTCTACTGTGTATCTGAATGCATATTTATCAGTTTTATTGAATATAAAACTTAAGCATTTTAATGGTGCCACAGAAACAGAGAATGTTCACAGTTAATCATCAGGCCAGACATTTGTCCTGAGGAGATGCAGATACAGGAGTAGGAGGGAGAAGGTATGAGGAGGTTCAGGTTATTCGTGAAATAAAAGCTTTATAATTTTTGCACGTTTAAGCCAAGAAAAAAAAAATCAGTGAACCATGTCGTTTTCAGCCTAGGTAACAGGTGACTACATGTAAATGAATAAATGACACACACAGAGGCAAGGGGAGAGGAAGCACCGTGCTGTTGCCGGTGCCTCCGGTTGGCTGCGCTCTCCTCCTCCTCCTCCTCCTCCTCCCCCTCCTCCTTCTCCTCGGCGCCGGACAGACAAGGGGAGCGCACCGTGAACACATGAAGGATGGATGAACTTTAAATCTGCCTCACAACTTTCAACGCCTCTCTCTCTCTCTCTCTCTCTCTCTCTCTCTCTCTCTCTTTCTCTCTCCCCGTCCGTCAGTCTCTTTCCCCAGTCTCCTTTCCTCTCCTCCGCCGCTCTCTGCTCCAGAAGCGGAACAAACCAGGAGGGGGGAGAAGATCTCGACAATGGATTTACCGCGATCACGATCCCGCTGTGAATGATCAGACCTGTTTGTTTCTTCTTTCTTTTTTTTCTTCGCGGAGGCTCATCAGCGTCTTGAGTCGAGATGATGGCTTCAATAGGGGAATTCGACCCTCTCAACACCAGAGTCCCTGCAACTAAAATAGAAGTTACCGTGTCGTGCAGGTGAGGTGTAACTCTCATATATATATACATACATGTAGATATATGCCACTTTAAACCCAGATTAAAAGTCTGTTATTTCACCCGCGCCGCGTCAAATATCACCGATATGCTCCATCAAAGTCATTTCAATTAACTGTGTGTGGTGAATGTGAATATGTGAATATTGAGTTTTTTTTTTTCATCTGATGTAACACCAATACCTGCTTGTATAAACCAAAAGAACATCTATCTATCTATCTATCTATCTATCTATCTATCTATCTATCTATCTATCTATCTATCTATCTATCTATCTATCAGGTGCTCTGGGTGCAGCAGACCTCTCAGTGTGTTTATGTGCTTTCTCTCTCATGCGTAACCTTTTACTTTCAGATGCCCTCTGCTCTCAGGTAAATGGTTAATCCCATCACCAATATGCATGAAAGTGACTAGAAATCCTTCAGACTCTGGTGGTTTGTGTGCAGCCAGTGGCCCAGTGGATCACCACTGATAATCACAGGCACTCACTCTCCTCTTCGCCCAGAAGAGGAGAGAGATGATCAAGTTTTTTGTGAAAATACATTTCCGACATCTTAAGTATTTATCAAGTTTACATCCTTTTTTTTTTGTCTTGAATTATTGGGTTTTTGGAAGATATTTGGTTGTATAATAACACATGCTGGTTACCTTGGGTTGATATAAAGACAGGAAGCAGAAGGAAGCAGTTATCCTGATTCTGTCAGCAGATAACAAAATCCACCTGCCAGCACCTTTACAGCTCACTGATTAACATGTTTTTACGTCCTTGGTTTAATCTGAACAAAAAACGAGAGGAACAAACAAAAAGCTGTGGTTTTACGGGGGAATTATATGTGGGACTAAATAGTCTAATAGTCGCATACATCACCCTCTGTAATGAGCTTTAGAGATGCTTGTAGGGAGATTATTATTAGATAGATTATTATCTAGCTGTTTCCCCCTGTTTCAAGTATTAATGCTGAGATAACTGGCAGCTGACTGTAGCTTTCCATGCATGATTGATCTTGACTTCTACTTCTTCTCAGTTTAAAGAATTTGTAAATTTCCCAAAATGTGGAACAATTTCTTAAACACTCCTGCATCTCAGGAACACGTGCAGCAGCCAAAGCTGATCAATCAAGTCTCTCTAACTGAAGTCCAACTCGACTGACCACATGGCGGAGCTACAGCAACCACTTTCACATTTTGGTCAATAACTTTGAACTGTGCACTACAGAAACCTTTTTTCCCCTACAGCCCCATAGAAAATGAGCTTTTCTCTCAAGGCTCCACCCACTTCTAATTTTCTCAGTGTTTAAATTTGATTCAGTCTTTACCCAATTTAGTTCATGACATGGCTGAATTTTGAAAAAAATATATATCAGATGAAATTTTAATACAGGTAAAATGATAAAAAACCTGGGCTTCCAACACAGACATCATCATAATGTATCTTACAAATGAAGTCTGAGCTACAAATCTGGACACTTCTGCTTTAAAGGGATGTAAGTTTACGTCTATAGTTTTCACACGGACATGTTCAAACTCCACCACACCACCAGATTCCCTGGACGTGAGAGTTGTACAGAGCATGTACATTTTTGCTGAAACTTACACTTTTCATAATGAATTAATTACTAAGGCGCTGCATTAAAGTCCGTCCATCTCAGTAACCTCCACTTAATGTTTGCAACAATGCTAAAATGTGAAGTGTGTTCACTCATATTGATAACAATCGGGACTTTTAGAGTTGTAAACACAGTATATGAAACAAAGCCACTTTGATAGTATGGCAGACATTAATTACAGTAAGTAGTTAATTCAGGAACATGAAGGCAAATGGCTTGTTTATTATTGCGTCCTTATCTTCTTCCTCCTGAAGGTCATCTTCATCAGCCTTTAATCAGTAACCTGGTGTAAATGCAGTCTGCATTTTGGGGCAGAGGTTGGCAGCACCATATTTTGAGATGGTTTCACGCAGTAATCTGGGGAGCAATTTAAATCTGCCCATTAACTACTTTTAGGGTTTAGCTGAGACTTTTAGAAACTGTCAGGAGAGCAAAGAACAAAAGATGAAAATGTTATTTAAGAAATAAAGTGAAAAAAAAAAATCCTGAAAGAATCAATTTATTTCTGTTCTTTGTCTGTCTCCACAGGAATCTTCTGGATGTGGACACATTCTCCAAGTCAGATCCTGGTAAGTATGAACCCTTTACAGTCTCTGAGTAAGCACTGAAATGTTGGTAATAACAGAACATTGTTTGTTTTGTTGGTGAATATTGCTTTGGGGAATAAATAATTTAATAGCCAATTTTGATATTGAACTGTGGATCAACTCAATATTTATTTATTGAATTTATTTTTTAAATTGGAAGATGTTCGCTTTCTGTTGTATTTTTTTATTTATTAATACATTTTTTATTTATTTATACACCAGCATTAATTGTGCTTCCTTACAGCAAGAATAGCAGTGAGACATAATGAATACTGGTAAAAAACAAAACAAAAAAAACCCAAAAAACTGAAGAAGGTCAGAGCTATCAGTGAGTGACGACACTGCTGATAAAATACAAGAGAGGGAAAGGACAATAAAGAACAAGGACAAGACTAAGGAGGGAGTGAAAAGTGAAGGTTGTACCCATTCTATCATCATCCTGTGACCTTTCACCCCTCGTATACATTCTCAGTGAAGACACAAGGGTGGTTCAACCTTTCTGGAAGGAATTAAATTTACATTCTTCAACCAAATAACAGTAAATAAATTAAGAGCAGAATTATGTCTCTATGGAAATTTAAAAAATGAATGATGCCAACAATTACAGGGAACCTGGAACGTACAATGTGGAGGGTATTATCCTGCTTCTACCACAGCTACTTGCAGCAAAATTACATAACGTAACATACATTAAATAACAAAGTTTAATCTAGATTTAAAGAGGATGAAATATATTTCCTGGGCATTATGATTCAAACAGGAAACAGGAAAGACGACGGTTCACAAGGCTTTTAAAAGAGTTTTAAAATCCTGACCAGATTTCTCTGATTTCTTTCATCCTTAATGGTCCCATATTTTACACCTCTCTCGTGTTTTATTTTAAGTGTTATCCATAAGAAGATATATTTGTGGTTTTAAGAATAAAAAACCATCTCAACATAGTTTTACATCTCTCTCTCAGGCTTCTCTCTGGAGCTCTAGCAACAAGAGTTCGGTGTTGTTTGACTGTCTGTGGTATGACTGACTGTTTTCTCAGTGATCGAATAAAAATATGGCAGATTCCAGGTTAACAATCAGAGAAACCAAATCCTGCAAGGTTGGATGGTGGGTCCAGGTGGGCGGGGCTTGGGGCATGACTGCTTTGTTGTGACATCACAAAGTTACAGAAGTCCTGACGGCTCATTTAAGGCTCTGTTTCTGAATACAGGTTGTGTGTGTTTCTCTGTGGACTGAGCGCTTTGATACTTTCACAGTATTAATATAGAACCTAGACCTGATTTATAATAAAAAAAAGACATAAAAATCTCAGTTTATCCAATATGGGACCTATAACATATTCAGCACAACGACATGATATTATTAAAACTGTCGGTTTCTCTTTCCCTCTCACTCTGTTATGTGACTTCTCCTCATCTCATTTTCCTCTCGTTTTTCCACTGTAGCTCTCCCTCAGACCCACAGGCCACAGCTTCACTGTGGCTAATGTAGCTAAATTTCAAAGTCTCGCTTTTTCCTCCACTGACCTTTAGTTGATATGAATTTTCAGTTTCATGCAAATATTAAACGCGTTTGAAGTTAAATATGCTTGGTCTATACTAACAAGCTATTTCTTTTATTTTATTGGTTATTCACTGGTCTGGTCGCTAGATGTTAATTCAGCCAGACAATCACAGTCAAGGTGTAGACGGGTTTCCAGCGATGTCTTCAGTCCGATGTAGGTGCACATAAAAAAAATGACTGAGATCTTGGGTAGATGGGAAGATTAACATGAAACGTTGTTTTTGTGCCTTAAATTGCATAAATCACAGAAGTAATGGGTGGAAATGTTCACTATCTGAAGAAGGATACCTCCTGGTTAGCTGAGAGTGGAGAATTAGTTATTAGTTCCAGCGATTTTCTCAGAACCTGGATTTTATATGGTGCAATGTACTGAAGATGGATGTGTCTGCTCACAAGCTGGAGAGTTGTCAGACTGTTTTAATGTGACGCAGCTCACAATGTTATTCTGTTTATGACTGTTAACTGAATTGTGTCCGACCCCATAATCAATACTTTGCTGATCAGTTTAAGGTGTGTGTGTGGAGTTTGGTGTGTGTGAGACTCAGACTTATGGCTTTGGATGGAATAAGCATCACATTATTACAAAAATCAAACTGATGTGCTGCATCTTCTTTCATGATCCTGTGGATGCTGATTCATATTTATTAGATCCTGTATTGACACAGTTTGTTATGAGTGAAGCGCTGCCTGTCTTCACTGAAGTCAACAAATATGCGTTTCGACTAATGTAACATCTGGCATGTAACGGAGACATTGGGCCTCATTCAACAATATCTTCTTAAGTATTCTCTTAAATTCTTTCTTAAATTGCTCTTAAGAAAATTCTTAAGAAAACTCTACGTCAAACGCAAAAGGAACTTTAATAGATCTGAAGTGGAGTTACTGCTGCAGGAAGTCAGCTGCAAACGAGCAGTTAAGTGTTAATGTAGTGGACATTTATTTTACCATAATGCTTTGTAAAATAACAGAAGTTATTTAATTTTAGTAATTTAAATAATATAATATTATATAACTGTAGAACAGAAGAAAACGCAATAACCACTTATTTTGCTCAAACCCGTAAGTGGGTTTTAAGAAGAAATTTCCTCTTAAGAATGGTTGGTGAATGAGGCCCGTTATGTTTCTTTCAAACCTCAGTAATATCTTGAGACTGTTTCTTCAAATTTGGCATAAATATCCACTTTGACTCAACTGATTAGATTTTGGTGGTCAAAGGTCAAAGGTCAAGGTCGCTGTGATTTCACAAAACACATTATTGGTCTCTTGATATGGGATGTGATATCTTAACACCACCTCAAGGGAATTTGTTTAAATGTTCAAACAGAGATGAACTGATTAGATTTTTGTGCGCAAAGATCAAGGTTCAAGGTCACAGTGACCTCACGTTCTTGTGAATGTGATAAATCAGGAACGCCCAGAGGGAATTTCAATCCTCTGGCACAAAGGTCAACTTCACTGTGACATCATGATGTTCGGCAAAAACACCTCTGGCCATTATTCAACGCTGTGACTCAGGAAGGCGAGATTGTGACCATGTTTCCTTACAATACAAGCGGGAGGTGGTAATTGTAGTTGATAAGTCATATAGAGCTACAGTAAGTGTGTGGTCTCAGTTAGCGTTTCTCTGTGGAACAAGCTAGGACTAAGACAGGAAACTGACAACACATGGACGAGTAAGCGACCATTACCACCACCACCACCAGCAGAAAAATCTTACATATAGCACGTTTAAGCTGTCATGACATTATGGTTACGGGTGTCCTATCGCCCTTCTGTGCACATCCCAAATGTCTGAACGGTGGTCTATAAATTTAGGTTATAACTGGAAAACCATGAGTTTATTTGTTTTTGAATGCTTTATTCTGTGTTGGGAATAGTCAGCTGATGTGGACGGCCAAACATCTCTACACTGGAAATAGCCTAGCTCTCTCTCTGTTAATTATGCACAAGAAACATCATGGTGGAGCTCTTACAGATTTCATTGCATTTTCAAAGCACTTGCTGAGTGAAGAAAATAAAATGAAGGCATTTAAAAGACATAAAGTGCTGCACAAGAGAGAAATGAATGATCTTTGGAGTGACAGGAATAGGAACAGGCTATTGTTAGTCAGAAAGTGAAGAAGGGACAGAAGATGTTAGCCTGTTGTTTCTTTCATTTCAACTGTAAAACATTATTAATCAAACCTAAGACTGACACATTTTTCTAGCACTCTTATAAGGCTCCAGCTGCAGCTATGTTTAATCCAGAATAAACAATAAGCATTTTTAGCTGCACTGATGTTTTGGAAGCGCTGTCATTGAGCGCAGTCATCAGAGCAAAGAGTGTGGCAGATATAGACAAGCGCTAAGGAAATGTTTTAGTTGAGTGTTGGTTTGCCTACACAGAGAGCTGTGTAGCGCATCCTCTCTGCACCTGCTAATCCAAACTGCTCTGTCACACGTTTTAGTTGTGTAACCCCTTCGCCCTGATGACAGTAAAGCTTTTCTACCTTTTACCAGTAGCTTGTGAGATGAAAAGCAGTGTGGTACTTTTGAGAGCCCACAGGGTGCCGCTTTCTCAGACAGATGTTATAATTAATCAGCCAGATAGTTGTGCTTTAAACGAGTTACACAAGTCACAGCTGGAGAGCACAGCTGTCTAACTCCTCACCTAAGGCTGGTCTTGAGGTCCTGGTGATAATGTCTGTGGCTGGTTACAGATGTGACGGCGGCCCGAGGAGTCAGTGGTGCTCCAAGCAGTGGAGACAGGGAAAAAGTCAGTCTAACATAAACAGATGTGATGAACAGTAGCATGTGCTGCCTGTTGCTATGTGCACCGCAGCTGGAAGATTTAATTAAGAGAGACACTATTAACGATTGTAAATGAAAAAGCACAGCCAGCACAGGCAAAGAGGAAAGCTAGATTCAAGAGTTCAAGATTTCTTTTTTTTTCTTTTGGATCAATTCTCAACACTTGCGTTTTGCATGTGGACATATTGAAAGTGGTGGACAACTGCAAATGACCAAATTGAAGTCAAGAAGGGACACAGTAAATCGATAACTGTCATATTTTGTGGTGAACAAGCTTTTTGTTGTTGTTGTTGTTGTTGTTGTTGTTGTTGTTGTAAGATGCAGCTATACTTAAACAAAAAGACAATAAGTTTAGTTTTAAAAAGTCAGAACAGTAGAATAGAAACAGAGGAAAGTAGGAAGTAGAATTGAATTCCTGAAAATTGCACAATAAGAGCTTGATGTTATAATATACCCCCCAGTAATACCCCATACAGCAATGTAAATGTAAATGTAAAGAGTGATGTTGCCATATATGTCACTTATAAGGGACGTGTATATATATATATGTTTATTATATATATATATATATATATATATATATATAATATATATGTTTACAATATATAATAGGTTTTATATATTATTTTTACTTGTATGTTTTTATTTTTTTTATATGTGCATATATTACATATATGGACTCGCTCCCTTCAAAAGAAACGCCATATATATATACAGTATATATGAAGAAAGAACATGAAATACCCAAAGTAAAATTTGTATATGTACATATAATAAAAAATAAATATAATCTATGATGAATTTTATATGGTATATCATGTTGCGACCATATTTTTTAATGACAAGTTTATAAAACAACACAAAAATCCGTTATAAAAATGTTTATTACTGTTTTCTCTTCTTAATTTCTCACTTTAAACATGTCTATCTTTCCATTCTTGGAAATAGGTCTCAGACTTTTGGACTAACATACAGTATATTGACAGGCTTTGGGACGGATATGTTTACAGTATAAGCATACATAAATAAACATACATATTTGTATTGGCAAGACATATGAGATTTCTTCAATTTCTAATATGTTTTATATATTATTTTTACTTGTGTGTTTTTATTTTATGTTAATTATGCAATCCAATATATGTGCATATATTACATTTGCATATGACAGAAATTTGCAAATTAGGTTGAGGTGAAACATTTGCATAAATCTGCATCTCAGGAGTGAAACGGGAGGACAGTATTCAAACAGTACATCTTGATATGCAGTAGATACCGTTGGTTGGAAATGTAATTTAAAAGTACGGCTGGAGCAATAAATTGGTGTGTGTCGTTTCCTATATTAAACTTTCTTGGGGTCCTGACAGTCCTCCTTTAAGCTTTGATCATTCTGAGCTTTCATGCACATATAATGATATAAAGTGGGTCATTTTACATCACCTTGTGAACCGCTGCCACCTGACCTGTTGGCTTTAATAAGTGCATAATGACTCAAACTGAGGTAGGTGGTGAAGTATATCACATCCATTAGCTACAAGACCTTTTAGATAGGTTTGTAATAAAAGGTAAAGTTCCCCTTCGGCATCAAAGCATCCAGAACTGCTGCTGAGCACCGCGTCTCCAGAGGTAGGCTATATTTGTACTGTTTATGAGATTCTTTTTTCTGTCAAGTTACACCACATCTCTCCCAGTCGCTGTCACTCACAGCACCTTTGTATGCCTCCGTGCCGAAAGACAGAAAAACGATGCAGCCAAAATGACCCGAAAATATTTCATTTTAACGATGAGCTCATTATATAGTCCTCTAAATTGAGCTCCTTGGGTAGTGAGTAGGGAGTAGTGAACGAGTGAGTGATTTCGGACACAACTTATGACTCAATGATGTACTGATTAGATTTTGATGGTCAAAGGTCAAAGGTCAACGTCACTGTGACCTCACAAAACATGTTTTTGGCCATAACTGACAAATTGGTGTTCTAATTATGACACAATTAAACACAAATGTCTATACGGATAAAATCATGAAGTGATGACATTTTATAGCCAAATGGTCAAAGGTCAGCTTCACTGTGGCGTCATAATGTTCTGCACAAACATTATTCAATGCAGTTACTCAGGCGGGGGAGATTGTGACTGTAATGCCTGCAACTTGGCTGGTTGGCAGGGGGATACAACCGCAAGGCGCTTATTCTAGTTTAAAATATAATTATTGCCAGTGCGAGCTTTGTCGGTGGTTTCTTATCATATTTTGTGTGGTATCACGGTGTGTTTGTCTGAGTGAGGCGGAAAGGTTTGGACAGGATTCAGATGGCCTCTCCAGCATGAACCAGTTTTCAGCTCTGTCAGGAACCCCTCCCCGGAAAACAATCATTTCAGGGGCTGTATCTGCTGACACATTGTGTTGGAGAAATACAAGAAAGTGAATATACCTAGTAGATGTATTTTTTTTTACAGTAGTGATTGTTTTTGTGACCGTCAATGGGGAGGATAAAATAATTGTCGCTTGATGAGTTACATGTTAAACTCCTTCCTCACAGTCTTAAAGCAGTGTGTCGGCATCTGATCAGCCTTCAATCTCATGGATGTGCAGTATCACTCAAACCAGTCTTCTCAAATAGTTGCAAACTGCCACTTATCTAACCATTTAGGGAAAAACCCACCAATCAACTCACCCCGGAATAAGTCACTGTCACAGGAAGCTGAAATGACTGACAGACTTAACAACCTCTCATCTGACAACACGTTCGCCGCTGTCCAGGAAATTACAGCGACTGAGCTGCAACAGCCCATTGATCCCTGACATCTAAAGTGACATCTCTGAACACAGCGATCATCGTAATGTAACTGTAACCGAAATGCATCTCTTTCAGTTCATAAAAAAAATGTCGAGAGCTGTTGTTGTATCCACTTGTTATTGGTACAAGTATTGGAATACACTTGTCCACAGGTGTTTTCATAAGTTGGACTCCTGATATGTTTACTCTCACAGCTGCTCCCTGCTGCGTGCGTCCAGCCTTTATGAGTCTCAGCTGCTGTACATTCGATGGCAAATTTACATGGGACCGAAAGCCAAGGCAGTAATGTGACTGTGGTTTATGACTGGAAAGATGTATAGTAATGAACCGTGTGGGTGCCATACAGGAGAGAGGAGATTGACCCATTCAATTAGTCAGTCGTTCTTTTTCCACTTCGCATGTAAATGATTTAATCAAATTATACAGGCTTAATCAGGGCTACACGTATGGCAGGACTGCGCATTGTGTACATACTAAATATAGTAGTAAATATAGTAATACAGAAAGCAGAAATACACAATATACAATCAGATCAAAAAGAGTTTGTTAGCTTCAGAGATGAAGGTGAGTTAATCACTCTAATATCATTCAGATTTAATAGGTAGCATTCAGTAAGTGGGCCAGCAGCATCACAGAGGCTCGAGAGGAAGCTGTGGTTTGGTTAATGAGGTGAAGAGAAAAGGGGAAGAGATGGAATTATGAAAGAAAAGACAAACTGAAAAAAGAATAGCAGGGCACACATTGACACACATCTGAGCCTGCTGTGTTCACCACAACCAAAGCAATAATGTGCCTCAATTGCTATTTGAATGAGTGTGGATAATAAATTTTCATTATTCGATCACTATCATTAGTCACTACTGCCAACTTATTATTCAGGGAATTAAAAAATAGATTATTACACTCACTGTGCATTTTATTAGGAACACCTGCATACCTGCTTATGCATGTAGAGTAAATGTTCACATCAAACATCAGAGACACAACAGTCTCTAGAATTTTTACTCAAAGTGGAGCCAAAAACTAAAGCATCCAGGGAGCAGAGGCTCTGTGGATGGAAACGCCCTTTGATGTGAGAGGTCAGAAGATGTTGTGGATTTAAAGTTTTAACTGGAGCCACAAACCACCGGGAAGCAAGGATTGCAATCAGTTGTTCAGTTTATGTGATGGGGATGCTGATATCTAGGAAAATACAAAATCTGGCCTTTATAGGTTCAGCAAAAAAGATTTTAACCGGCTCCATTAGTGAATTTAACAGCTGCGTCAGTGCCGTTCCTGCGCCTTAATCCCAGCGAATAAATCCAAGGGTAAATTTCTGTCCCAGTCCGACCATGAAGCCATGAATGGAACCATTGCTTGACTTGGAGTAGTATGGCTACGGCTTGACTCAATGTGTAAGTAACTTCATGGCTGCATAATGTTACATGTCTGTTTTAATTAGTGACCGGATATAGTAGACATGATAATTTAGCTAACCTGCTGTAAACCTATGCCCATATCACGGCAATGCTAGCGTGGGCTAATGGTTTTGGCTGTATTGCTTTTTTGTTGACTTGTGTAGACAGGGTAACTTTATTCACTTGTGCTTCTTGTTGTCTGTTTAGTGTCCCATTTCACTGGGCTTAGTAACACCTTGCTGACTGAGAATGGAAGGGGATGGGAGGGGATGGGAGGGGAGGGGGTGGGGGGGTTGTGGCCGAACATAAACTCAATAATGTCAGAAAGCAAAAGTGGTTTCATGACAGTGAGTTCAGTGAACTTTAGTGGCCTCCCCAGGCACCAGTTGTGAGTCCAGTAGAACACCTTCGGGATGAAATGGAACAGGGGATTGGCAACATGAATGTGCAGCTGACAAATCTGAAGAAATTTGCAGAATCTCAGGGGAAAGTTTCCAACATTTTGTGGAATCAATGCCACAAAGAACTGAGACTGTTTTGAGAGCAAAGGGAAGCCCTAGAATCACAATCAGAATCACATACAGTTTTATTTGTCACTTCCATAATATACACTTGCATACATGGGAGCAAGATATCGTTCTCTTCCAGTCAGGGGGATATGACAGTGACATGTTAAAAACACAGAGACACATATTACAAACAAGACACATATTAAGAAGACTAAACACATATAATTTGACATGTTCGTACACTATCAAATATAGCAGATAGCATAAGCAGAAAAAATAATAGATTATATAATGTATATAATGCTAAATAAGTAGCACTGCTAATATGAAATGGATTTGAAAACCAGACAATTGCTCCATCAAAAAAAGCTGTATCTTTATAAAAACACCTCATAGAGCTCAGTGGAAATGCTGCTCATGTTTTTCTGTGTTCCTCCTCACCATCAAAAAGAAGTAGGGTAATTGCTAGACTGAGACTATTGAGACATGCTGCTTCTGCTGCGCTAGCTGCAATCATTTCAGAATTCCCAGATGTGAACCATTTCCTCATATATGATGTCAGAGTACATCCTCTTCTGGGGATTGTATTGTCACATGCATCAGTTTTATTATCTTTATTTCCAAGATGAACACCCATCTCTGGACTTGTTGCCAGTCTATGACAGCGATGATATATAGAGTCAAACAACCATTCACACTCACATTCACACATACGGGCAATTTAGAGTCACCGATTAACCTAAACCTGTATGTCTTTGGATTGTGGGCGGAAGCCGGAGCACCCGGAGGAAACCCACGCAGGCACGGGGAGAACATGCAAACTCCACACACAAAGGCCTGTCAGGGCCGGCAGGTTGGAACACAGAACCTTCTTGACATGAGGCGACAGTGCTAACCACTGCCCCAGCATGCTGCCCTGACAGGAAATTGTTTCACTCCATTGTGTGAATGCCAGTGTCAGCTTGTGGACATCTTTGTTGGGTAACGTTAACACCATACAGGTTCCACAGGAAACACACAAAAGGTCTGTTATGTGGTGTGGTGGTTTTCCATATTTTTCAAGGCACTGCAGGTACACCCAGCTTTAGCAGTGAAGGTCATTGCTTGTTGTGCCATTTTGCACAACTTCTGCTTTAGAGATGGAGGTACACTTGAGCCTGTGGAAGAGCCACTTGGGCCAGATGATGGAGGTGGTGAGCATCAGCCAGACTTGCACTGTGGGGAGCAGGTGTGTGGGCGCATTGCTACGGCTCTTTCAGCACCGAACAACACTCCTCTTCATGACCATGACTATTACTAAAGAGACACGTTAAAGTCAAAACTCAACACAAGTTTTTTTTTTAAGTTTCATACATCAGTGGTTTATCATGAATGTAAATAACTTCAATTACCATTGCTATTGCAGTGTAATAGCACTGTAATAGCAACTAGTACAACAACAAGTAGTTAGTGTATCAACATGACAAATCTGACAAGTTAGTCAAATTAAACAATTAATTTACTTTTGCTATAAACACACATCATAATAAATCCAATCAGTGTCATTCACATGATTTAACTCTATTCACAATTTACATTTATTATTGAAAACTGATAAAACACTCTTTAATCCATATCATAAAATGTTGGAAAATTAATGTTGCGGTTTTCTTCTTGCTCTATGTTATCCTGTTATTTTGCCGATTGTGCGCAGAACAACGCAGGAGCAACAGCATGGCAGGAGAGGTGCTCCAGGGTGCGCTAGGATTTTATAACTCTGGGACCCACACTTTAACTTTTCTCTGACTCGGTGGAAAACTGATGTTTCCACATCACAGATGTTGAACAAAGCGTTATGATCTGTTAGTATTCAGTGCACTGTGGTGCACTTGACGTTTCCTTTCCTGTCGTTGGTCTCGCGGTGATCATGTAGATCATCTGCGTAATCAGTGAAAGTGAAGGCAAGTGTGTATCTAATCAGTTAATGAGTGGGCACTGTTAAGTTGTGGAAGGAAGATAAATCTGTTCTGTGGCGAGTAATATTCTGTTAAAGTTTGTGCACTCATGTACAGATAAAGAAATCCTTTGTCAGCTCTAACTTAGAAATCTTATCGATATCGATGCTTTGTGCATTTCTCTGTATTCGTTCTGTCCCTCCAAAGGTTAATTTTTACTCCTTTCATTCATATTCTTGACGCCCAACTCTGCGTCTTCAACACTCTCCATTTACGACTGCTGGCACAATAAAACCACCCATCTGAAAATGTCACCTTGAGTCTTGGGAAATGTTTTTGAACAAGTTATTTTTCAGGTTCATTGAGTAACATATTTTTGTTAAAAAAGTGTCAGTTTGCACACAGATTCCAGTTTACAGATCTGCCTCTTCATCATCCATTTACTGCCCTTAAAGAAGTTTTGCTTTTGCTACATAACTAACATTAACATCAGCTATTTACGTACTAGTCTAGAAGAAATGTTGCAAGCTTAGTATCAAACCTTTTCCTTTTCTCACCAAGAGCTGTTTCCAGCTGTGGAAAGCAACACCAATGTTAACTCTTGCCTCTATCACTTCTTTTCTTCTACCTAAGTTAGCATGCTAACCAGCTAGCCCCGGCCTGTCTCATCACTTTCCAATAGCAACTCACTGTAGCCTCCAGTGTACTCTGAAGACCTATTGCTAATTAGAGGGCGTATTATAACCTCTTGTCTTGTAAACGCAATGATGGCCAAAGCTCTTGTCAAGTGTCAATTACCACCACCCACTCCCGGTAAGAAACCACCAACTTACAAATAGCCCCTTTAATATAGCATGGCAGGACTATAGCTGCTTATCTCTGTTAGATATTAGAGTCAATTAAATAGTGCTCTATTTGACTGCTTGTAGTCTTGGAAATCTGATGGCTGTTTTTTGACCTTCAACTGTATCTTACGGTGTTAATCAGCGAGGTCTATTTCCAAAGTCAAGTCTGAAAACTTCATGCTTAAGAGCATATTTTACAACATATTGTATCTGCCTGTTGGATATGTGGAGGCAGAGGGGAAAAACAGAGCTGCTGAGAAGTAGAAGCACAAATGAAAAAAGACCGAGTCAAAAAGCCTGCCAGAGACTTTGAGGCTGTGATGATGAGAGTGCATATTATTATGTGAGATTTTTCAGGGATCAAAGCCAGTGATCAATGCCACATCTACAGTAGGCACAGGCGCCACAAGAGAGATAACAACGCAGCCACAGAGCGTGGCAGCACATGACTGCACATTTGGGATACATACAAAAATAGAAAGAAAGAACAAATTAGAGGCAGAACTCAGAAGCTTCGACTTTTCATCTCAGATGGTACTTTATGATACTTCAGATATCCAGTTAGTGATATTCACTCTCATTCCGATGCAGTATTGAATCACCGTTCTGTTTGTTATACCTGAGGTAGTCAGAGTCTCGGCCCTGATTCGATTTTCGTCAAGAATTTAATGAGGAAAAATTATGTAAATTAATTTTTTCCCCCCTTTTTAGAGTTATAGTCCTCAGCCTTTGCCAACAGTTTTGAGCCAAAAGTTTGTTTGCGCCATGTGTTTGTGTGTCTCAGCCTTTGTACAAGAATGTGCAAAAGATACCAAGGCAATTCTCTGATGCTCTTCTCCTTATCTCATTTATTGATGACTCAGAGTTTGTCCTTGGGGATGTTGTATCATGTTGCCTGGTCGCCGAGTAAATTAAATTTGAGTTTTTCTTACTCCACCATCAAATTACCTGATGCCTCTCTGCATCTGCCCACACATGGAGGATGTATAACTTCGCAATCAATGTGTGTTTCTCTCTAAAGTGAAGAACCAGGACGCCAGGATTGCAAGTAGTGATTTTGTTATTGATGTTTCAGATGGACAAGAATAAATAGAAGCACTGAGGGCAGAAGACAAACATATGAGAGACAATATATTTCCAGTTCAGTGCTCTTGCTCTTCACACGCAAGAAAGCTTCTCTTCCCTGTTTCTTATTCTTTCAACTTTTACTTTTATGCTAGGGTGTATTGCAGATCCTTTTTTTTCTTACTGTTGACACAGAGAACTTTCTTTTTATTTTGAATTCACTGCGCTTTAGGATGATCATGCACTCCAGTCTTGCACTATTCAGGGTTATGGCCTCAAATCCATTCTTTGTCTCGTACTTGTCTCATTCTTGGCTACCAGTCTTGCCTGTTACAGAATGCAATGTTTGCTGAGTCGAGTTTTTCTTTTTTTTTTCTTTTTTGCCTTCCTCTCAAATGTTGTCAATTTAAATGTTTTCAAAGCTGCAAAAATCAAAGCTCAAATTACTAATGTGAAATATTGTGAAAGGAGTTTCTCACACCGACTCTGCAGCTCAGCTCTGTGGAGAGTTTTAGCATCTTTCACTTTATGGTGTTAAGGTTTACATCACGCAGCTTTAATGTTTTGGTTTACTGTTCTCATCAGCCTCATTTCCTGTCGCAGGATCCAGGGACGTCATTTCCACAGGGGATTGGGTGACACATTCCCTTCAGTTTTCAATGTACTTATTTAGATGCCAGGAATTCATATTTTCCGCACAGTGTCTTTAGCATGTACCAGCAGAGCATTTCAGTCAGGAGAGATTTAATTCTTTGTGAGCAAATACATTTTAATTGCCATTTGCAATAGATATGAGTATTCAGCAATTAGACCCCACCGTGATGTCATCAAGGGGGTGAGGCTGTGTGTTGTATAGGATGCACCCCAGTGGTCTAGATACTGGTGGTGGTGGTAGTGATGGGAAGAATGTGGGAGAAGGCTGAAGTCTCAGCAATAAGCACTGAAATGACAGCTGACAGCAGAAGAGAGGGAAACAGATTTTAAAGTTTGACAGCAAGAACATGATTGGCTGGTTGAGATTCTGGTGAAATCTGATCGGTTTGTCGAAAACACTCGCAGTCAGTTGATTACAAGAAGAGAACTGTGAATAACACACCGGCTGAGTGGCGGCTGTGGAACGTCTTGGTTTTTAATTTCAGCATCCATGTTAATGGGTTGGAGCGGACACACCGACTCGTGGCTGTGTCATGTGATCTAGAGATTCAGCGCCCTTCTTATTTTTCAAACATGACGCGCATCAAGGACTCCCATCAGCAGCATATCAGCAATACTACATAAGATAGACCTTTATATGTCACAGGCATGAAAAAATATTTTTTAAGCATTTTAGCAGCTGCATGTGGAGACTGACACTGACACTTTCTGTCAAAAAACAATCAGAAATGAATTTATAATCAAAATTAATTCAACATTCAAGCAGCCTTCAAACTCCATGTAGAAAGAAAGATCTGGCAGTAGCAGTGACACAGCAGACATGCACCTGCGAGCTGCTATGCACACACAACGCAGGCAGTGTGCTCCCTGCATTACTGACCTAAAGATAGTTCTCCTGATTGAAATTACACTGAGATTCATTTTCAGATGTGGCTTTATGCACAAATGTGTGGAAACATATCACTTTGTTCTATTTTACAATTGCAATCACAATTTTAGTAAATAACGCATTTTTCCTGTTTCCTGTTGATTGAAGTTATATCACAGTTGACTCTCTCTGTAAACAATTAAGGCCAATATTCACTGGACAATGTTCAGTCCCTCGACCTGGTCCAGAGCCTGTTTCTACTCAGTCTTGACTCGATCTTTAAACTGCTCGGACATGGACTAACAGCTGTGTCATCAACATGTAGCACAATAATCAAATAAATCAGCCAATCATAGTTGATTTTACACTGATATTTTTTTCCCCACAAGGACTGGAGTTATGTAAGCCCTTTATGGAAAGTATTCATGCATGCTGTGTACCAATTACTGCTGTCAGTCAATGTTTTGGAGGAGGTGTCACTTTTTTAAATGATGGATTTTTTTTATTATTATTTTGAAACAAAGATCCTGTCAAACATGATGCTCTGCATTGCCAACAGTCAGCTGGATACGTATTCTGACCCTTTGTACATTCTCCCACAGTCCAGCCCTGACTGGGTTTTAACATATTCCAGGCATGTGTGACCTCGACCACACTGACGTTGCCCTTGGAGAGATGCAAACGCTTCTCATGCATTTCCAGAGCGAGTAAAATTCTTCCCTATTTGAACTGCGGAAGCTAAGAACAATTGAAATCCCTGAAGAGATTATGGGTCGGGAGGAAAAAAAAAGTTCTGTCATTTGGTCAGAAAGACAAACGCATCTATATGATACATTCTTTTAGCTCGAGATAAAAATAATGGGATTCATGAGATATTTTCCCTCTCATTCCCAATAACCATGAGTGCACAGTTCTTTTCTGTCAGTGACCTTTTTGCACTTCGAAAAAGTATAATTTCCTGCTCCAAAAGCTTTTCAGATTTGCTGTTAATCTGATACGATTTTAGATCTGAAGTATGACGGAAATCACCGATGATATTAGATCATTAAAAGTTAGAAAGTTTAAGACTGTAAAAATTTTGAGGTAATCTTTTGGCAGCCTCATGTTCTCATTGTGCAGCTCCTGAAGCTACACACAAGATTTATCTGGCTCTTTTATTTCTATCCACCACCATCTAAAGCGCTATCAGGCTCCCATATGAAACATCCCACTTCTCTTATGTAACATCATTTGCCGGTGGAGTACTGACAGTTTTCATCCGCATGCACGGGTGTTTCACTCCATTAAAATGTGTTGGCGAGATGGCCTCCCCCACTCCCACCAGTCCAGGAGTATTGAAAAGTAAATAATATTATATGTGTGTTCAATCAATTATAATTATTCTTTTCAGCCTATCGTTGCAAAATAAGTCACGTTTATTAAATTTCACACACTACAGTATGTGATACTTCCTGTACATTCATTTTGTTGTGTGTGCTTCAGGACTGTGACTCACTAGCAGGTAGGAGGTAATGTTTTGTTATGGCACAGCAGGTGTGGTTTTGAGAGTTTGTTCCTTGTCCTGTTTTCGTGTCTGCTGTGGTTTTAAAATGACTCATGTGGAAGATACAAACACGGTGTGATTAAGGTTGGTTTTTTTTTATGTAATTACAAATGAAAAAGTTATTTTTGGCTTTTTATTACTTTTTTTCTACAAATGTTGCTTGTAAGTATCTGAGTATAGATTCTGTGAAAAAAACAGTAGGAAGGTGTAAAGCAGAATTCAGGCAGTTATAATTCAACATAGGTTCAGTTGCTGAGGTGAATAAAGGCAAGGCCTGAGTCATAGCATCTAAATAAAGGTCACTACTCTCTAATTACCCCCGAAGACTCCTAATGAGATTTGAGGTAAGAGTTAGCAGCTCCTCTTGATTCAGACGTTCCTTGTCGTCCATCACACACCCACTGCCTTTAATCAACTTTGAAAAATAGCAATGTTTCAAAAGGTATCCCTTTAAGGTCAGTGGATATCCACATGGCAATAACATGCTGCAGGTACGCTTGCATTTAGCTCAACCTTCCTTTATGAGCATGTGTATTTAGGTTTTAAAGTAAATGAATGAACTTGATGCATGATACAAAATTAGCTACTGTAGTGTGGTTAATCACAGAGCATCTACAACCACTACCTGAAAGTGGTTAGCTTACCATCAGGGTTGGAAGCGAGGGAATCAGCTAGTTTGGCAATATGGACTCAAATTAGGGTCAATAAGGTCTAGAGCTTTTAAACTGATCACAAATAATTCCAATTTCCATTCAAGTGAATGGAAAACTGGTCTCACAATTTAGGACCCCACTGCATAGCAATGGTGAAAGTCACTTGCTCTGTCTCAATTTCATGCACTTCCATACTAACACTTGCAATTGTGACTGCGTTTAAGTGCGTGCACATTGACAAGTACGCTAACGTGCAGTACACTGTAAGTACCCAGATGATGTACTCAAAACAGTCAATAAATAGAGTGTGAAACGTCTGTCACTTCTTACCCTCAACGGTCGCCATCTTGGCTACATAGCAGATGGTGAGGGACCACCAACATATTTTCAAACTTGTGAAAACGGCAACCGAAGAAGGAGGACACATAGATGACAGATGGACAGATAGACAGATGGCGGCCTAATTTCCATGTTGCATGACACAAGGGTCACACAGAAATTTCCGGTGATTTGACAAGGGCAGTGTGTGATTTGAGACGACGCTACCCTGTCGACATTCACACACTACCCTGATGAAACTGAAAACTCGTTGGTCTAACAATAAAGTTCTTCTGTACACTGCAAGCATCGCTGGATTTTTAACCTCTTTTTTAACTCAATACATACAGTGAGTTTAATGTGTCTATATGTGAGTGTACTGACTGATGTATCTGATATGAGACACAGCAACTGTGGAAAAAAAAGGTGACTGGAAATACAACATATGGCTCTCTTTGACGAGCCGGTGAACATAGGCCTGCATCTTGAAGCATTTAGCAGCTACAGAGAGGTATTCTTCTCAGGAATTGCTGAAGAGTTAAATAGGGCTATGGGGCGTGTCTATATTGGACTTCCATTCATCAGGTTGCCAGAGGCATGACTACAAATGAATGCTAATGTTCTTGTTCCGTCTGCTTGATGTGTAAATAAGCAACCACTTGCAAAGGCCAGATCGACTACATAAGGGGATAATATGTATGATTCTGTTTTATTCACAGCTTCTTGTGGCCAAAAATGCAATTTTTAGATTCTCGTGGGCAATAAAACTCCCAAGACCAGAACTTGATTTTGAGATGTGGCACTCTTTGCTTTTGCTGTGTAACTCTAGTGAATTAGGCCCATAAGAGGCGGGAGTTCCACAGAGAAACCCCTGCCTGGTTCTGGGTATCTCCCTTCATTGGCTCCCAGCCGGGCAGCTTTGTCGTAGCTGCTCCACTGAGGTTCAAGAATTCTCTCCAAAGATTCTGGGCTCCCTTGCCTTTATCCCTCTCTTGGCAGCAGAACAACAGATTAGCAGGGATGTGGTCCACCCTGCCTTACCTAAATTGCCGTGTGAGAGGTGTATCTGTGAAGGATTGCTGACAGCAAAGCCCTTAAAACCTGGCCCTTCTTCTCTAGCTGAAATATGCCTCTGCCTGACTGTGTTACCCAGACCCAGATTTCCACTCCACACCTATTTTCCAAACGGTCGTCTATGTGTCTCATCTCTTTCATCCCCTCCTCTTCTGTGCCCCCCTTTCTTCATCTATTTCCCTGTGCTCTCTATTAGTCTTCCCACACCTTCCCTCCCTGTCCTCCTTAATGTTTCGTCTTGTCCTTTCTGCATCCTGCCTTTCCAGCCTACCCC